>NW_021131500.1:0-86231 GCF_004193835.3 Ostrinia furnacalis | reverse complement strand
CTAATCGTGGTGCGTTTGCTACAATAACTGTTGTCTAGTACCCATAGTGCAAGCTTTGCTTAGTTTGGGATTAGAAGCGTAGCGTAGTGTAAAGTGTCCAAGGCTATTTATTTTTTTATTTATTTATCAAGATTTCAATTCAAATTACTTAGATATAGTACATAATATTCCCAAAATCAGAGAAAGGTTAACTTAAGTAGATTCACAACTATTCTTTTCTTTTCTTAAAACTGCTCTTATTGCAATTGCGTTTTAATTTATTATATTCCTAAGGCTGCGTTATACTGTATTTTATGCTTCAATATTACGGTGCAAATCATCACACTTCTCTCTAAAAAATAGCTACCACAATTTCATAGAGCTTGCAATGCTTCTAACGCCATCCTTCGCAGTACGATGCACGTCATAACCGCACTGCAACACACACATCCTTACATCTGCACATAATAAAATTACCGATTCAGATTTATCTCCACAACTAATTCGATTCGACCTTAAAGGTCAGAGTTGTATATCGTTTCACCCCTCATTAAGTTCTCTATCGACCTCCGAGTAAGCTATAAATAACGAAATTTCCTGCGCAGACGATGGTAACAAATAATACTAATTTCGTGTAATGATAATGGTTTGGTAACATCGGAAGCGACGGAGGTCGGGTCAAGTAGTTGAGGGCTGCATTCGCCGGGTAAAATTGTTTAGGGATCCAGGTGTCGTTTCGGGGGCACTTTGCTGACCCATAGTTCCTGTGATTAGGATTATTTACTTCCGTGATGCTTTGAAAAGCTGAGTAATCGCTTCAGAGATTTCCAGGTGGGATCGAAATGGTGTTTAAAATTACTAGAATATTATAAGTATTAAGGTTTTTAATCTATATTGTGACAAAAGACATCATTTGCAACTTCATCTAGTCATAATAAGGTACGCAAATCCATTGAAAATCGTCATCATTTTAGCCATAGGAAGTCTATTGCTGAACATAGACCTCCCTCAAAGATTTCCATGTTGGTCGATTGGTAGCGGCCTGCATCCAGCGCCTTCCTGCTACCTGCTAATTTTGAAAATGCTTAGGTAGTCATAAACTGCTCTGATCGTGATCAATACAAAGAAAACCAAACAAGTAATTTATCACTAATAATTATGGAAAATATCTTTTCGCTGGAAAGGTAGAGACAGTCTTTAAGATCTGAATTCCTAATAATGAGACTGCTCTCGACGCCTTCGCATACAATGCACATACTACAACGCATCATAATCAATAAATACACTCCACAACTAAACATTTATTTGCAATATGACAGTCCACTTCACCTCGGCGCCCTCTCACGCACCTCAAGTAATAATCTGTGAAATTTTAAATCAATTCAAAAACTGTTATTACTAAGACCGGCCGATTCGGTATATTGTTTTTAATGGCCCACGTTTTGGGCGCGATGGGGCATCATTATGGTAAAAACACCCTGTATGGTGATGCGAAACGTTTAATACTTTTTTTTATAGAATCATGAATGTAAATTGTACATTTTAGAAGCAAATTGTCTGGTCATCAATCTACATAATGTTTCAGAACTATTTTAAATGATGGGTCCGTTTGGACGGTGTTAGGCAGTAATTTTAGGCAGTATTGCCACCGAACATTATAAGAGTTTAATATTAAACTACGTAAGCTCTGAATCTTCTCTATCGTTTCGATGTTGACGGAGTGGTCGTGGTCCCAAATTTGTAACTGTAGACCCGTCCATCAGTTGCTTAATTTAAAGAGGGCTACCAATGGATGAATGACCTTATTTTCAACCGACTTCAAAAAAAGGTTCTCAATTCGACCCGTATGTTTTTTTTTTCTATGTTACGTGATAACTCCGCCAATTATGAACCGATTTGAACAAATATTTTTTCGGCGTATAGGTAATACCGCAAGGGTGGTCCCATTTAAATTTAATAATAAAAAAACAACCCCCAAGGGTGGAAAATTTGGGATGAAATTTTTTATACGCAATATCTCCGCCGATTATAAACCAATTTGAACGATTATTTTTTTGTTGAATAGGTATTATTAAAAGGGTGGTTTCATGCGAATTTGAAGAAAATATTTCACCCCCAAGGGTGGAAAATTGGGGATGAACTTTTTTATACGCAATATCTCCGCCGATTATGAACCAATTTGAACGATTATTTTTTTGTTGAATAGGTATTATTTGTGTTCACGCATTTGAAGTCGGTTTTATTTTTTTTTAAAGTTATTATAATTAGAAATTTTGATAACGGTAGTGTCTGAAATTAGTCTCTGAACTATTTTACTGGAAAGCTGCTAAATGTGCAAAGAGTTGCCAGATATACCTTTGTTTTTTTTTATCCACAACGAGGAAGCTCTTGGCCTGTATCTCACCTGATGGTAAGTAATGATCTGGCCGAAGGTGTCTAGTGTCTTTAGTTGCATCTGAAAATGTAACCTTTTGTTTTTTTAGTTATTATTAGTTGTTATTATTAGTAAAATAGTCTTAGCCAAAAAATAGCCAATAGATTAGGTACTCAATCAAATCCCAATCTTATACCAATGCAAATAAGCCAAGACCTGAACAAATCTCCACAATCGGGAACCAGGTCACATAATTCCGCGCGGAATGGAATCGCAGATGCATCCGAGCCTTCCCAAACAAATATATCATCGGCATAATCGAATCTTGGTAATTGAGGCGGCCGGCACGTCACGGCACGGCCCGAGTAAATATCGTGCGAACCGCCGGCCACTGTATGAGATCTCATTCGTAATCTAATAACCGGGTGTTAAGGCGCAGTTGTGAGTGGATATTACTTATCAATTGTTGTGCTAGATAGGTTCATATTTGAAGTTACGTGGAGTACCAAATTATAAGTATATCATTAATTCGTTTTTTATTAATTTCATAATAATAATATGTCTGTGTCAAAAACTCCAGAGATGTAGCGAAAGTGCCGTGAGGCCCACGCAGGTTGTAGAGGACAATAAAGCAGGACTATTGTTTCGTGTAATCAAGATATATTTTATGTGATTTGAAGTCAATTTCGGTACATAATGTACGCCTACGATATGACACATTTTTAGTATGTGGAACAGCTTGTCCAGTAGTTAGGTTCCTAAGCCTATCCAGATAAATGCTTATTTTGTAGAGCTACTGTTGGATCTTTTAAAATTGTCATTTTTAGTCACCATACAGCGCATGCACGTAGGCTTCAAATGACAAATAAATTATAAATATAAGCACCAAAACCTATATTCTTAAATAATAAAATCTTCACCTCAGATCTCCCCCTTAACAACGATGAGTCGAATAAGCGAAGCAATGAGTCGGGTTAGAACAGAAGCCGCGATCCGGCAGCCTTCAATTATTGCGCGCATTATTATTTAATAATAAAAATAATATAATTCAGTTTAGTCAAGTAGACAAATGATTACTTGTGCGGAATACCCTTGAAGGTTAGTGGTGGGATGAGTGCTCTAATTATGTCGAGTCGATGAATTTTCAAGTTAGTAGCTAAAACAAGAAAGTGATATTTATTTAAGCTTCATAAAGTTTTTGAGTTATCAGATGAAATTATTTAAAGACTTTTTTTTGTAAATACGAGTAATACACAACTAACAACCAACATAATAAAATTGTCATATCACTATAAAAAAAACTGCATATACTCTCGTACCTGTACTGATATATCTGTTGTTGAATAAATGTAGAGCTTATGAATTACTTTCATCCGTTACGTATCCCGTTTAACTATAAATAGTAAATAAGTGATAGTTAGACCATCAACAAATAATTCACCAAAAATGTCAACAAATAAATAAGTAAGTAATGTACCACATACGGGTAAAATAAGCAATTCACTCTCACTACAAAAGCAACATCGATATTTATTTTCAAAATTACAATCCCAACACTATTCCATTATCCCGGCGCCGTCTGTAATCCGGTCTCGTTTTATTTTCGCAAATCAGCGTTGCGGTTGAGCATAGATTGTGCGCCCGCGCACGGTAGCGGACACAGGCTTTATGGATGTATGCCTTAACGTGCGAGCAAAAAAAAGTTCATTGGACAACATTAATGACTAATGACTGTTACAATACGTATTTTTTATTATTGTAAAGGGACGTGTCGTGTAGTTCGTATAGCAATTCTTTTATTATAATAACGATATTTTTACTTATGAAAAGATTGGTTTAGAATTTGGTTGAGTTTACCTTTTGTTAAAATTAATGTAGGTTACAATATCTTCACTGGAAAACAAAGGTAGCCGAATGTAATTTATATTTTTTTCTGACTCTTTCAGGACTTGATCTCGAAAACATTCGCTCATTAGGCGATATATTTTTACATAAGTAGGTACGCTTTGACCGTTGAAACAGTGAAGTCTTTTCTTTGTTTTCATTTACTTTGTATCTACCTATATGGTGCAACAAAGATATTCATATGCACATGTATGCATGCATGCAAAAGCTAATAAAATAAAACGCCAGACTAGTATAATTATAACAAAACACGCGCCGAGAACTTCAAACAAAAAAGTCGCAATCGCACTTAAATCGATTAGAAAACAACCGCGATATCAAACGATTATTCGCTCGAGTTATCGCCGAACTCGAAGGCGTCAGTGCCATTACGACTAACTAAGATTAAATTATTAATTAGTATTCATTTCGTGTTAATAGCCGCCGGCCATTGCATCGGAGTCCATTAACATCGTATCGCTTTTCAATTACCTACATATGCCACAGGGTAAAGGGGATTGCACATTGATAGCGTGTGTTTTTTTCCATTTGTGTGTAACAGCCTTGAAGACCTCCACTGCTGGACAAAGTTCTCCGGCAGATTTGAAGATTTATACAAGAATTTTATCCATCTATGAATAAATGTCGTGCCCCACGTGCCCAAACAACTGCACGCAGGAAGATTTGATGAATGCTACTGACAACGCCACTCTTGTAGCGGAGTTTTGGACTGATACTGTATAGATTTGATGTCGACACGACTAGAAGAAGAAGTTATGAACGTAAAGTAGGCAATATTGTAAATGGATCCATGGAAAGCTTGTAACCAATTACCAAATTAAATAGACACAATTAAGAACTAAATGAAACTTCATAGGATTACACTACTATGGGTCTTCTTATGACTTTTTTTCTTCGTTGTGTTGATCACTAGTACCTACTCACAACTTTACAGATAATGAAAATAATGTCCAAAGTATCATTGCTTTTATCTATTTACTAAACAAAGAAGCTTTATAGAACTAAAGTTTAAAATGCTTTCCCGTGCGTAATTTTCCAAGTGAGCAAACCCTTCTGCCATTACAGGTGAGACAATAACAGAAAACATTATCTCCAAATGGAAATTATCTAAGAGTTGTTTAGTACTCTTTAGCGGTATCGATACTGGAAATTATTAAACTTTGTATGTTTGTTGAGTTTTATCTTCGAGTTTCTCACACTTGCAACTGGTTGGCAGCTTTAGCTATTGATAAGTAATTATAATAAAATAATGTTGATAGTAATGACTTTAATAGGTTTTAAAGTAGTGGCATTGGAGAAATAATTTTGTAGCATCCTCATTCTGAAGTAACAAGTTTTAATATTTTTTATTTGCCATTTTATAATAACTGGATACGTGAGAGCTATAACTTAACCCTTAACCACTGACGTGTCATTTTGTTACACTAACACTGACGTACGTACGGCATACGTACGTAACTTTGAAGACCTCCTGATGTATCAATAGAGTGTAACTTTGGTGATATTTGAATTTAAATTATTAACACATGTTTATATTAAACAGAGATAGTAAAAAAAAACATAGTAACATTAATAGAATAGTATGATATTGGTGAAATCCTCCAGACGTAATAAAAGTTCCACAGGCATTTTTAAAAAATCAACACAAAAATATCCGATAACACTAGGAACTTCTATTTTGGCCATATTAAAGATAAATAACAGTTTTAATCAGAAAAAAATCACAATAGCAATAATTCACAAATTAAGTCACTTTTTAATACAGTTCATTTAGGAAGGCTATTTTCTATAGTCTTTCTTTGTTTGATGACCTGGTCAAAAGTTTGCCGTGCTTCAAACTAGCTAGGAAATATGAAAATACGGTACCTATACAATCTTCAGAAGAAGTCAAATCCAAAGCCACGAACTAAAGCTCCTTCACCATCATGATGATTATCCTCGAAAACAGCAACTAGTATAAAAATTTTCATCCACTGGATTTTTTGCTAATTTCTTCGTCATTTGTAATATTTTTTTGGCGTAAATAAGGTTTTTTATATACAGACGGCCAAGTAAATAAATTAGACTGCTAACAATTAATTTTATCTATGTACCAACATACAAAAGCGATGTTGAAAAAGTTACACTAACACTGACGTTACGTACCACATACGTCGGGTGGTCTAGCTCTCCTACTTAGGGACGTGCTACCTATCAATTTTCTCCCGTCGCACACGCATCTCTGGCCACTAGGAAACTACCAAAAAGGACACGGAAAAATTCCCGCACAAAATGAAGTTTTGAATGAAAAACCGTTTGACCGACGTACCACGTACGTACGTCAGTGGTTAAGGGTTAAACTTATACAGTGTGTCCGGGCATGTAGTGATCAAACTTTATGGGCCAAATCTAGGGACAATTTTATCGATAAAAATACTTCAAATTTGGGGCTTTACCAATTTATTGCAAAATTACAAGGATTTAAGTTTTTAATTTTTAGTTTTCACCTCTTCCTTCAAAAACAAGTGAAAGCGTGGGTAGCTTAACATTAATAAGCAAATATTTTATATCATGCGATAGCCAATAAAATTATCTATTAGCAAAAGTAGAAAACAGATACAAGTTTCATACATTTTAAGGGAGTAAGAATGGATTTAATTAGAAAAAAGCATGACTTTTTTCACTTCTTTTTCAGTTATTTTCCAACACAAAAAAAACCGGGTCGTTAAGGTATGTTTTATTTGCATTGTATTATTAGTATTTGAGCTATTCTACAAAACGAATGTAAATTTATTAGTCTACGTTTATTAGTTTCGACGTAATTGTTGAACAAAGATACCCCTTCCCAGCGGTTTCCATAGCGCACGCGACATGCGAAAATGCACTGCCTGAAAGAATCACACAACCTATTCCGATTACTATGGATACAATACTCAAACGCATTAATTCTAGCTGTAAAATTAATAGATCCCATATTATTCACATTAATTTTTAAGTTCATAATAGAAATAATATCTAAACGATTGAGTATATAACTCGTTATTATTATTCTGACATAACCCAATCGCCTCTAAATATTTCCATAATAAAGTTATCTCAACAAAATAATTACACTGAAATTCCCCATACGAAATGAGCGAGTAATACCGAAGGGTCGAGGGTTCGACCGCGGGTGTGGGCGAGTATTAATTACTGGCATACCCCGCGTGGGAATCGAACCTATGGCCTAATGGCTGCTCGAACGGGATATCGTACCATCTAATACATTGTTGTCGTTTATAAGGTCTATTTGGCGGTCTTTATTTTTAGGGTCTAAATTAAGGATGAGTATGACTTGATATCTAGTAGTGATAGTTTTGCTTGGATATGTTTCAGATATTTTCACCTGCCATTTAAAGGTTTCAAGCCCCAGTCTGTCATTAATTTGGTTTATATTTTGAGGTTCACTTGGCATGATCATATGGATTTTATTAGCCATCATAGGTGATGAGGATGACCAAGGATTAAATGACAAAGAATGAAACCAAAAAGTTATACCTATACCAAAGATAGGCCAACACTCATGAGATTAAAACACTAGTTGCAGTCATATAAATGCATCAGCACTAAAAATGAGGTAACTCTTCTTTGTCCAGCTCGGAAATCTATTCCAGATCAGTAAGGCTGTCTAGGATCCGTACTTATTACGAAACAATCAAAACTATATTCAATCACAAGCTTTGAGAATGGATTTAATTGGTTAAATTTCAATATTAAGACCAACCGCTTAACAGAAAATTGATATTAATCGAGTTTTGGACGTTGTTTTTTGAGCCTAGATCTCTTTAAAAAGGTTTAGACTAGACACAACGTATCAAAAGTTACCAAATCCCAAAGGCCAGTGAATTTCTTTCCAACTTGACTGAATCCAAAGGTCAGTCTCTCGTCTGTATCGAAAGTATTGTAGCTCTAAACAAAGTCAGCCCGCTCTCATAACTTTAATTAAATATTTATTCGTGTTGGGCGGGGCGGCCCGCCCTCACATCGATATCGATATTGTTTTCTAGATTTAAGATTAAACGTGAGGCCACGAAACTGGTGGAGTTGTCAGCTTAGAGGTGAACTATTTTAAACTTTACAGTTAACAACTGAAAAACATTGGAAAATAATAATTCTGGATAGAGCGAAAGCTCTGTGTCCTTTATCAGGTTCGGGTAAGGTTCAGCTTACTCATGATGATAACGATGATGATGAAGATAGATTAATTGTTCTCAATTCGAACCTAATTAGTACTCATTTATGAAAGTTAATGGATAGGGCAATGATACCACTTATTCATTACTGAAATAAAGATACTTATTTCTTTTAACTTTAAAGAGAACTGCGATCTAAGAGAACTGTTTTCAGGACTACAATGAATATTGAAGTTGTATTATAAGTTATAAACAGATTGTTATAAAAAAAATCTGCATAAGAATACTATAATAATACATATAGGCACGTAGGTAATTTAAATATGAAATAAATATATAATATTTGCCATTACGATATTAGACATTGATGTATAAAAAATAGATAAATTAAATTATAATTCTACCCGCAAACTTTATAGCCCGAGTCGAAGGCGACCTCCGTACCCGTCCGCATTTATCATAGCAAAGGTCAGGCAGACGATACTTATCGGCCGGCTGTGACGTCAGCGAAACGAAACTGACTCATTTCTATTTTCGATTTCGATTAAGCTATATTTTAGAGAGATATCTTATTTATCAAAAAAGTTTCAAAAATGGAAAAAAGGTTGCCAGTAAAGATACAATGTGCCCATGTGAGCAGATAACGGCATATTAAGCTAAAGACAAGTCCTTAAGTGGCTATAATAATAGCATTTTTGTATGCACGATAAATTATGTTAATTGATTGCAATCGCATCTGATATTAAGTGAAAGCAGTCTAAAATGGTACATACCTATCTGGCCTATTCCCTTCCACCTTGAAAAGGCCCTGATTATAGTGTTCGGGAAAAACTGCAGCAGGCCACAAATAATGCTACAAAAACATTTGATCAGCTCATTTTATCAGGTATAATCTACTCTCTTATTAATTTAAGAAAATTAATGCTGCAAAATCAACAACCTCTTCAATAAAAAAACATTGATATTTGAATAACCCAGACGCAGTCCATCGACTTTGATAAAACATATTCATGAGCAAATCTTAACAAATGCTTTAGCTAAGTGTTAGATTACAATCAAAGCTTGAAGTGAATACCCATTATGGTTATAACAATAATAAAAGAAAGCAGGAAAAGAGCGTTTGACATCAAGCGGCTGACACAAACCAATTGACACTTTGATTAGACACATCACTCAAGAACACTAAATGAGCACGTTTCCACTGTCTCAAAAGATAGATACGATTAAAAATCGGACGTTTAATTGTTAACCACAGTCATTTAACTAAATCCACTTGCTCCAATTGCAACAGCATTCCAATAGCAGTTATTTTAAAAATAGTTAACTAAATCGGATGTTGGATGTTTCATTACTAAATGTAACTAACTAGGTAGTTAATACAGGTACCAAAAGTCAATTATTTCTGGCGTTAGTAAGTGCAAAAGGGGGCCGCCCTCAGCAGTTTTGATCAGGTCTGTCCATCGCATTGGGAAGGAACGTCCGCGAGACCTAGTGCCCTGCACTTCACCACAACTTCACACTGCACCAGACATTCTTTGGAGTCGATGTTACGTTCGTCTAGAGACGTGTCTGAGGAGAATACGAGCTTGCATTAACATAGACAGACCTTGCTTGATACCGAGTTCTTGGAGTTAGGATCCGGTTTTTTCTCGGTACTAATATAGTGGACACATTCACTACCAGTTTCCCATAAAATCTGCGCAGTCACAGGTCTGTTAGCGGCGTATCGATAAATCATATCGACATCAATACCTGTTGTACAAATTAAAGAAACGTGTAATCATATTGTTTTTTGCGGACACTTTCTCTTGGGGATTTTGGTGATCAGTAAAGATACGTGTGAGATAATTTTTAAGTAAGCTAAGACTAAATTGTATTGTTCAGGAACAGATCGAAGAAAATGTGTCAAATATTATAAGCTGTACAAAGAAAAAAAGTAATAATAAATAACTTTTATAATATACTAGTAGCTTCACACGTGTGCAATGAATTATAACATCAAAACCTTCCTTTTGAATTAGATCCACATTAAATCCGTTGCGTAGGTACTTTTTAAGATCTAAGCGTACAAGCAAGTGATACACAGAGCGACTTTATTTTATATCTACTTTGTGGAAATGCTTTTTCTTCAATTTATGCTTTGCGACCCCCACCACTCTTGAATTTACCCAACACAACACAATATGTTGTCAATAAAAGATCATTTGACGACTTCTACTTTCGCGTGTTTTACAAAACTCTGTTTACAGATGATTAAGTTATTAAAAAAACCTTTAGGCTCGTGACCACGTGACTGATCAGATTAATTGCCGGTCGTTAACGGGACATAATAATATAATTACTGGATGGTTTCTCAGAGTTGAGGTGGAGCCCTTTTGATCGTGAAGATATTTTGGTGAAAATTACTTATATAAAAACGTGTCTACTACGATAAGTGTTAAACGTGAGTATAGAATTAATCACCTGTCTAGCCTGAATTTTTTTTTGTTAATAACTATCGTTGGTGTTACCGGCGTATACCGGTAGTATCTAAAGTCAAATCGTTAGTCATCTTTGGGAAAATCTAGAGGTAAATATCACCTGAACTTATCTAGAATTCTGTAAAAATCTCTGCTTTTAATTATTTTTTCCTGAACCCTATAAAATTGTGCGCTACTACAAGGTAAGTCATACATTATTCTTCATATCAGACTTATCACCCGAGCTTTAAGTCTACATAAACTTTCTTATCAGTACACAGCTTACAGGTATTATTCTAGCCAGATTTACGCAACCTTTGACTAAAGGTTAACCTCTTTATTGGATAACTCAATCAATTACGCCCATATAATAATAATGCCCAATTAATTACGATATAGGATCACCACGACCCCTGATGGGATGACCTGAGTCGCAAGAGATTATTTGATTAATTGTATGGTTGATGAATAATTATGATGGAATAAGCACCCACAAGGTGGACCGACGACATCATAAAGGTAGCAGGAAGGCGCTGGACGCAGGTCGCTACCGACCGGGCAACATGGAAAGCATTGGGGGAGGCCTATGTTCAGCAGTGGGCGTCCTATGGCTGAGATGATGATGATGAATAAGCTACGGCTTGCAAAGATGTATCCCTCTTATTCACAAAAAAAATATATCATTATTATCATCAAAGGCTTCACTGCGCAGGTCTCAAATAGAGGTTTTTCACTTCCCACGATGACCCACACGGATTCGGTTGAAATAAATAGTCATATAAAACTTGTCTCTCTCGGTCTTCTTTTGTCAAACTTATGTTTTTTGCGACAAACGTTCAAATCGGAACTCAAGTTTGGAAATTGCTACTTTCCTCTTTCTCTAGATTTATTTTCGATCGCCTCATGCCGATCTTGGGATAATGCCGCGCGACGCACAGTTTGGGAAACCCTTGCTTAGATGGTTGTCTCTCTCGATCCGAAAGTACACTTGGCTTAATCCTAGTGTTTTGTTAGAACATAATAATTAGAAACCCAATCGACTCGCCTAGATTTCGTTTGACAAGTGTTTTACACTTAAATAGTACAAGTGTTGTTTTGCCAATTGCGCGTGGGCACAACATCAATTAAAACGTGTGGGACGGCAAGTGCACAGCTTGTATGGTCAGAAGTTGATGGACAAAAACAGCTTTTAACTCTTGTGTCTTTGGGAATAAGATCCATAACTGTCAACTACGTAAATTCGTGGTTTATACCGACTGTACAAGTGATGAAGACATCAATTTTTTTATGCAATCATAATTACAGTTTTTCGGTTCATTTAATTATAGCTTGAAGATGTGTTGTTGTGTTGACATATTGCGAGGTTATTCTAGTGGCTGATTTTTAAATATATTTTCAATTGAAACTCTTTCAAGTTGCGCAAACTTCAAGGTTGAACACTAAAAGTTTTCATTTAGAACAAACATATGTAAATCTGATAATTATATTATGGTTTTAGTAGGTAAAAATGCAATTACTAATCAGTATTTTCATATCCTATACAAAACATAAAGTTAAAACTCAAACATTTTTGATGAAAAGCGGGCTACTAACAAACTAAATTAACGTTAAACTATAAAAAAAAATCAAAACAAGTTATTCATTATTTTTCCAGCACCTGATAATTTGTGCTGTCACCAAAAACTATCGACAAATTGCCCAAACGTTTTTCGCGTGACGGCGCGATATTAAAAATAATTACCAAACAAAACTTCTCTCTGTTTTATTGAATTGGCTATCAAGTAGAACATTGTTTTTAATAGGACCGTTACACGAGAAGACGACATTAACGGATCTCGATTATAAAACAAACAGTTTCGTAAAACACCGATGAAGAGGTACGCGGTAGTGTAAAAGGCCAAATCGAGACAGTAGAGTCAATTTTATTTTATTTTTTACACTTATTTGAAACAATGAGAAATGTTTTAGAAAAAAAGAAAGATTTTAATAAGGAAACTACAGAATTTTCATTTTACTTAAATATATAGCACTTTCATGCGTTTAGTTACATTTATGAAAACAATTATTAATCTATTACTTTCTTCGACTACTTATTAATTTAAAAGCATATTTACATAGTACGTGTAGTTTGGTTTTAATCATAAAGGCTTAGATTTGGGTAAAAAATAATTTTTGCTCGTTTCGACGTGATATTCTATACAGGGTGTTAGGTAAATGGGTATATGAGCCGACACTAGCCCATGTTAACATATGCATATAAATGGTATGGTGAAGTCAGAAATTTGGTATCATAATTTAATTTTTTTAAATGTTCATACAAAATAAAATTTGTAAAATCAGATTTGTATGAAAATTAAAATAATTAAAATGATGATATCAATTTTCTGACTTCACCATACCATTTATATGCTCATATTAACATGGGCTAATGTCGGCTCATATACCCATTTACCTAACACCCTGTATATAAAAGAAAGTCGTGTTAGTTACTCCACTTATAACTCAAGAACGGCTGAACCGATTTAGCTGAAAATTGTCAGGGAGGTAGTTTAGAGCCAGGAGAAGGACATAGGATACTTTTTATCCCGTTCGAAATTAAAAAAAAGTCTGCTTATTTATTGCCATTAAGGCGGAACAAAGTTCGCCGGGTCAGCTAGTTATTTAAAAATCAACTAAACTGAATATAGAGACAATATATCTTTCATGGACGGAACTTGGCCCATTTTTTACATCCAATTCTTTCCTGGGATTAATTATACACGTGCGTTTGTTCGACTCTCTACCAGTACATCACTAAGAGGCTCGATTGTAATGTAAATTAGTGAAATTCGAGACGCCAATGTCGACAGTCGATACTTGAAGCGTTACGACATCACTAATTTGTCGATAGGTTACCTCTGATATATTTAAGAGTTCTAGAGTGTTTGTGGAGATTACTTTCAAAGACAAATAGGAAATAATGTTTTTCTGGGTATCCTATTTGTTTCCTACTTTCTAGGATAAAAGTTCGTTCGTTTCAGCCAAATGACGTCCACTGCTGGACAAAGGCCACTATTATTTTATTATATTATTTGATTAAGGGCTGATTTTTCAATCGTCGGATAACTTTTAACTGTAGAGTAAGTTTGGCACATTGACAGTTTCAGTATGGAAAATATGTCAGTGGCAAGTTTATTCTTCAGGATAGAAGATATCTGACGATTGAAAAATCGGCCCTTAAATAAAATTTTCTCTTAATATTTTTCTCATCAAAGTGTTTAAATCTTAAAAGAACCAACTTCAGTTAAATTTCTAACTCGCACATTTAAATTACAAGCAACCCATCTAATTGCAAAAGGTAATTTGATCTTGATGAATATGTAGGTATGCGAGGCCTTTGCCCAGCGATATATGTACTTAATAAAGCTTTCAGAGGCAGTTGCAGTACTGGCTACGTATATGTAAATTAAAATATAAATGGTTGCTCGTAGGCAACCATATTGTCCGTTATTGGATGCTTCGCCAGACATTGGTGGGGAACCGTTGGTTAAAGTTAGTAATATTTTCAGTAAGTTCATTAAAAAAATAACTGCTATCTGGTTACCAAAATAGAGACACAACTCAATAAACGGTTGCCTGCAATTGAAACGGGAATTAGTAGGCAGCCGTTTCAGAACACATCGGGATGGAATTTTGTAATGCCACCTGAGAAGGGAAAGTGCTTTTAATACTGTAGATAGAAAATTTTACTCAAAGAAAACATTCCTTTATTTTTGAAAAGAAATAAAACTGCATTTAAAGATTTCCAAAAATTTGCTTGCTACACCCGGGAATCGAACTAACTAAAATATGTTAAAAATTACACCCTTTATTTTTATTGCATCGATCGTTAGGGTTAAGTGTAAGGATAAAATCTCTCAAACAAACTTAATAAACCAAATGAAAGGAAAACCATGAAATCTTAAATTATTGTAATTATTTATAGAAAATTGTATGGTATGGTGGTAAATATTCGAAATTTTTTCGAAAATCTTTGCATGCAGATCTATTTCTTTTCAAAAATAAAGGAATGTTGTCTTTGAGTAAAATTGTCTATCTATAGTATTAAGGGTACTTTCCCTCCAGGTGGCATTACAAAATTCCACCCTGTATTACTTACTTCTATCGAAATCTGTACTAACTGCTACTGGAAAGTCTCGAATATTAAAATACTTTTGCAAACTCTTGTTAAAAAGGCTAACGTAGGTGAATAAGGTTCTTTGGCTACTTCCTAGCAATGGCCTACTCAAGTTTTCCAAAACAGTATAAGCCGTAAGGCTTAAAATTATACAAGGACGTTTAAAAGCGCTTTTTGAAGCTTTCATGACTTTCACACTTACCGA
This sequence comes from Ostrinia furnacalis, assembly GCF_004193835.3. Taxonomy (NCBI): domain Eukaryota; kingdom Metazoa; phylum Arthropoda; class Insecta; order Lepidoptera; family Crambidae; genus Ostrinia; species Ostrinia furnacalis. The sequence goes on along the minus strand of NW_021131500.1, from coordinate 71,002 downwards.
AACAACCCACAAAATTGTAACCTTAAGTGGCAGTGGCCGGGCCTTCCACTGAGTGGACCAACGATCTCATGAACCAAGGTCGCTGTAAGCACCTGGATGCAGGAAGTACAGAATTTTTGTAGAAATCCTTGGGGGAGGCATTTATCTAGAGTGTCTTCGAACTAATATTGTATATTTAAGAGTAAAATTTTGCGCGGTCCGTCCGCGCAGGATGCGTCGGCGCGCAATATATCGCGCGCATCGCGGGTCACAACAGCGACCCGCGCATCCCGACTCATTAGTATCGCCGGTGTCAGCTGGCCGGTGCTCGCTGGAACTATGTTTGATATTATATGATTTGAGAACGTATTTAGTGATCTAGGCCTAAGTAATACTGGGTTTTAGAGCAAAATGTTGCGCAGCCCGCCCGCAAAAGGATGCGTCGGCGCGCAATATATCGCGCGCATCGCGGGTCACAGCGGCGACCCGCGCATCCCGACTCATTAGTATCGCCGGTGTCAGCCAGAGTGGCCAGTGCTCGCTAGAACTGTGTTTGAGATTATGCACATTTTATATGATTTGAAAACGTATTTAGTGCTCTCGGCCCAATTATCTTTACACTTCATTCATGGCTGCGTGAATCACAGACCAATTTTATTGTATGAGTAGGTTATTCAATATACACCATACAAGAATGCGTGGTAGAATCAGAGAACTGCTCCTGAAGCAATAATGTACCTACTACTGCTATTTCTATTTATTTATGGGCAGATAGTGGTGACTGAGTTTGTTGCGGCGCTTCTTCTCAGCACTTGCCAAATGTTGGTCTCGAAGCACTAGTATGGTAAAAAGATTATGAGACATGTAGACTTGTAGAGGCTCCTTAAGAGCAAAATATTTGACGATTTGTAAGTACTATTCAATAGTCTATTCAAATACAGAAATTTTGACTTTGACTTCAGAAACCAACGTCAACCGCTGTAAAAAATCGAAGGGCCCATTATGTCATGTTAGTCTGATTGGGCTAAATCAGATTCTTTTGCGGTTCACCTGCTACCAAAATTATCCTCAGATTTCCTAACCCACACGATAGAGAAAAAGTGCGGAAACGTCAAACCTCGCTCTCGTCATTTCTTTACCAGAGGCTTTACAAATAAAAGCTCCGGTAAAAGCTCGCCGAGCTCATTACAGCTTTACGTCCGTCGCAACGACCCGCGACTCGGTTTACTATGAGCGAGGTATGCTAGGAATGTTACGCCTCTCAGTTTGAACTTGGGTAGATTTTGTCTAGAACTGTAAAATATCCGACGAGTTTTTCCTATTTTCTGTGAAACATTATACAAGGTAGGCATCAAAAATTCCATCTCTACATATAACCAATTGCTATACAGGGTGGAATTTTGTAATGCCACCTGGAGGGAAAGTACTCTTAATATTGTAGATAGAAAAAAATTCTCAAAGAAAACATTCCTTTATTTTTTAAAAGAAATAGAACTGCATTCAAAGATTTCCAAAAATTTGCTTGCCACACCCGGGAATCGAACCAACTAAAATCTGTTAAAAATTACACCCTGTATTTTTATTACATCCATCGTTAGGTTTAAGTATAAGGATGAAATCTCTCTAACATACTTGATAAATCAAATGAAAGGAAAACCATGAAATCTTAAATTATTGTAATAAGTTACAGAAAATTGTATGGTATGGTAGTGAATTTTCGAAAATTTTTCGAAAATCTTTGAATGCAATTCTCTTTATTTTCAAAAATAAAGGAATGTTTTCTTTCAGTAAAAATTTCTATCTATAGTATTAAGAGTACTTTCCCTCCAGGTGGCATTTCAAAATTCCACCCTGTATATTTCAGTCACTGAGTCCACCATGGTCCAATGTACTCGCGACGCCTCTAACCGTCAGAAATGGAAGCACATCGTAAGGAGAGCTACCCTCGGAGAAACATCACCCCACCATGTACCTCATCAGCGCAACCACGACCACTCTGACAAGAGTGCCCGACTAAGAAAAAGAAGAATATATTTTAGATACATCAACTATCAGAAACTTCTTCTATCATGTCCGATGTGATAACTGCTGTCACAATTTTAGTGTTAAATTTAATGAACGGCAATAGGCGTTCTGACATTGTGATGACCTGGGATGATATGAATTCTACCAACAGCCACTACCGAAGAACGAGGATGAGAACAAGACCTACCTGAAATAGTAAGGTAAGACCTACCTTAAACAGTAAGTACCTGAAGTAATTTGGTAAGGCACTTCGAAAAATGAGGTGCCATATTTCCTGAACATTCCCTAAAATTACTTACTAAATCTGGGGGCACGGCAGTGCCCCCACCAAGTCGAGCAAAAAAGCGGCACGGCCGTACCATCCTTTTCTCGAAGCAATTCAGGCCATTTTCGACCGCCTGTAACTTCGTTGTGGATAAAACTAGAAGGCTGAATTTTCATTAGCTATGCAGGCATTGTAAAGACACGGTATATTTAAAATTTCATTCAATTTGAACCAGTAGTTTAAGAATTATAACGGGTCAAAGTTACTTAATTTTGTCACTCACTGACTGACTCACCTTTACACATCATGGTCTAAACACTGGCTAGTTAACATTAAAATCTCACAAGCTTTCGCATCCAAAATGTAAGATTAATACCCGTTTTTACAATCAATCCCTAATTTTTAAGTAACCCCTACGTAAACAAAATTCCTGTTATTTGTTACCCTAGGGGTCACTTATAAATTAGGAATTGATGGTGAAAACGGGCATTAGAATACTGTAATCCTTCCCACATTGTAGGAATGTAAAGTCCAATATGCTGTTACTATCCTCCTTCCCGCATTACTACGAGTATTTCTATCACAATGCCGAAACGATGCATCTGCGCCGACCCGGCAGTGCACCAGTGACCCGCCATCGCTTTCGTCGATCTCGTATTGTTCTTTGGGCCTGCGTAAAAATGCAGACAATGGGTAGTCGCGCCCGCTGGCGGTGGATAGCGAGCCATTGTAACGACGCAGCACTGAGATGGAATATTGACGCTGGACTTACAATGCTTATAGATTTTTATGGCTCTACCAACAAAATGTTCTAGGTAATAATATCAAAAATATAGCTCAAAATTGGCTTAATATCTTGTAAAATATATTTCCTGTATCTATTGATTGAACTTTTGCCAGCCACAAAGATGAGTTTCTTTCGCCGCCACTTCTTCTCAGCAACTAATATGTTCTCCTGAAGTAGTGGTAGGATAAGTTTGATTGGGACGTGTATACGTGCCCTGAAAAGGGCCTACATGCTTATTAATATTTTGATTTTGAGAGTAGAATAGAGAGAGTAACTTCATCATCTACATCGACAGTAATCGAAAGTAATCAGATAACTTTTAAAAACCTATGCTATCAGACTGCTATGACGAACTGAAAGTTACGGTGATTTTTGCTTAATTTCTATGTGCTCAATAATTCATCATCATCTTCATCTCAACCATAGGACGTCCACTGCTGAACATAGGCCTCCCCCAAATCAAATAATATTTGATTCAAAATTATCATTTCGCAACGTGTTCTAAAATTTAATCACTACAAAAATGACCACAGCAAACCATCCCAGTGGCTGGCCCGTTATCCCCGCGAGACTCCACTCCTGCGCATTGTTCCCTACCCAAGACTGTGACTATGCATATTTCTCGCTACATTTATCATGCATTATGCCAGCAATGAATATTCAGCTGTTAACGTGCCATGGCTTGGTCTAGCTTAATTTATTAATTGTGCACGGTGACCTTAACCCTGGGCAATTTATGGGGCAAACGTATTATTGTTACATTGAAACATTGGGCTGTGAGAACCTAAATTAAACCTGTCCATGATAAGGGCTGAAGAAGGGAAACGTGTTTAACAATACAAGGCTTCCGTGGTTCAGAGGTTAGAATGTTGGATTCGTATTACAAAGTTTTCTATTTTCTGGCTCTTCTTTCCATAACGCATAGGCTGGAACCTAATGAGGAATTTTTTATGCATAACAAGGCAGGTATTTGACCACAATCGCATCTGGTGTTATTTGAGATGCAGTCTAGGATGGTACATATCTGTCCTGTAAGTGCCTAGGTATTCACTCTCTTAAACTTTTATGTTTTTTTTTTTTCAAAAGATTACATTTGTAACGTGTATTAAGTGCCCTGAAGTAGCTTGGTACTTGACATCAACTTGGTCTTAGACTTTATAAGCAGCCACAAATGTTTTATCATCATCATTTCAGCCACTTGACGCCCACTGCTGAACATAGGACTCTCACAATGATTTCTAACATAGATGCAGGATAGATGTCTGACATGGCTTAATTGGTCCGACAACTTTACATGCTCTCTGAAATACGGGTTTAAATTATTTTTCAATTTATCTTCTCGGATAATCCGATTCTGGAAATTGACGCCTCTAGCTACCTCAAAAACAAGATTTGAATTCTCAAATAACTAGCCTTAGCGTTTTATTTTCTGATATGATTTTACTCGATGATTAGTATGCACAAAGCATATCGGGAGCGACACAGATCAAATAAGCGAAACTGGACGTAATGTGTTTGTTATAGGCATTCCGGTATTACACTGGCATTCCAATGCTTTCTAAGATAACAGAGCCCACGCGTAGACTCACCGAATTTATTTGGAGCTTCGAGGTTGGAAGAAATGGATATTCCGAAAAGGTTTCAAAAAGCATAATCTTCTTCTTCTTGTCGTGTCGACAACAAACCTACACAGCGTCGACCCAAAACTCCGCCACAAGAATGGCGTTGTCACCATAAAAAAAGCATTATTATGTGTACATTTTACTTTATTTGGAAAACTGTTATTTACGCTTTTTGTTATTAATTCAATACCTCGTAGGTGGTAGACATTGAACTAATTACAATAAGTTGAGGACATCTTCAACAAAAAGTTCAGAATTTTAATTTTTTTTAGCTTCTGTTGAACAATTTGGCCATCAATTTATCGTTTACAATAAAGGTAACTATTTATTTTATTTATTTATTTATTTATTATTCATTATTGAGCAATTACATATTTGATCCAAATAGCGTCCTAAATCCTTTTTAGGTTAACTATGCCGTTTTGTCCGGTAACGACCATGGCGTAGATCAGACAATTTTACTGAATAGTTAAACAGCTCGAAAACAATAATACAAGTATATTATCATAGTCAAAAGACAAACATGGACCTAAGTGCCACATCCAATCCTTTTCTCATCGCTGTATATCGCCCAAATCTGACTATTGACCCATAGCGCATTCTGTTTGCCCAAGCCCACAAGTGGCATCGAAGGGCCCTCAGCTGCTCTGAATGCTTCATTTCCCAACGATCGGCGCACTCGAGGGAAGCATATTGAGCCTATTTGTTTTGGACAAACTCGATCGTATTAGCAGTCGGTATGTAACTGGTGGTACAGTTGGATGCAATTTAAAAACAAATTAATAGTAAAAAACTAGCTTTTAGACCTTAATGTAAGAACCCTCATCAAGGCAAAAGTATCCTCATCAACCTTATCAAGGAACTCTTTTTTAGCATAAGTGTATAAGTTCGACATATACTGACCCGAGAAAATCTCCAACGTCGAGCTATTGGAACGCTGCCACGAAATTCCGATCGACCAGCAGATCAAGCGCCGCAAGTGGAACTGGATTGGCCACACTCTCCGAAGGGACTCCGATCACATCCCTAAGCAGGCTCTGGATTGGAATCCCCAAGGAAAACGCTAACGTGGTCGCCCCAGGCAAACTTGGCGGCGCACTGTAGCGGACGAGGCGAAGAAGATCGGCAAGACCTGGAGCGAGATCAAGCGAGAAGCTCAAGATCGAACGAGATGGAGGACTGTTGTGGACGCCCTCTGCCCCATCTAGGGGACATAGGACCATAAGTCAAGTATAAGTTTGAGTGTAACAGCTCATCAAGAACAATCTTAAGTAAAACCTATTTTCTATTTGAGATAACAGATGATGCTGTGCCCCTTTAGCTCGCGCTAACATTTATTTCTTTCAGGCCTTTATATACATCTTGGAAATGCATGCTCACCCAAGTTCAACTATTAGCTTAGCTTGAATCTCAATAAATGATGCTACTCGTATTGTCTGTAAAAACACCTTTCATTTTCCCTTGCAGACCTCGCTATCGTTGGGGGTTGTACATAAATGTCACCATTGTAAGACAAAATAGTCTAAAAATTTAATATTTTTGTAGCTGTTGTATTTCTCACTAAATTAATAAAATAAACGTACCTAGACACAATATTATGTAGTTGTTGTAAGTCATTGAGGACTTGGATAGACTACAGGTGGCAATGGTCAATTTCATTTCAACAAAATGATTGCATTGTAATCAAGTTTGTACAAAATTCAAGAATATTCGAGCTAGGGAAACTGGTTAAAATTGCATTTGACTTTTACAAACAATAAAAAACAAATATACATACTTATTTATAGTCTTGTAGCTGACTGTACATTCCGAATTCGAAGAAGTCGTACGAGCTTCTGCTGAGGAAATATGATTAAGTGACGATGAAATGACGTGGTCGCTTACTATGGGCCTCATAAGAAGGCTCAAGGTCACCCAAAGAGCGATGGAGCGTGCTATGCTCGGAGTTTCCCTGCGTGATCGAATCAGAAATGAGGAGATCCGTAGGAGAACCAGAGTGACTGACATAGCCCGCAGAATCGCTAAAATCAAGTGGCAGTGGGCGGGGCACATAGCTCGAAGAGCTGACGGCCGCTGGGGCAGGAAAGTTCTTGAGTGGCGACCACGAGCTGGAAGACGTAGCGTGGGCAGGCCTCCCACTAGGTGGACCGACGATCTGGTGAAGGTCGCGGGAAGTACCTGGATGCAAGCGGCGCAGGACCGGTCTTTGTGGAAATCCTTGGGGAGGCCTTTGTCCAGCAGTGGACGTCTTTCGGCTGAAACGAACGAACGAACGAAATGATGTCATTTATGGATGCATTTCGGTAGTATTCATTTAGAATGCATGAGTAAACTGGCAGCTACACGGTGAGTAATTACACTAAATTGATTCATTGGTTTTAGTTTCTGAAGAATCATTGACTTTAAAAAGCCATCAGACTGTACAAACTCTACATAAAATAAATTTTAATACTCCTTTTTAAAACTTCCTTTTATATAACCTGTTATGTACTGGAATATGGCCTAGTGTTTCTTATTGGAGTACGTACAACAACAGCTGCGGTTACTGGTTTCAATCACAGCGGTGACAAATCCTAGTGTGATTAATATGACCATTATACATTGAGCATGATTGTATTTCATGCACTTGCCAAATGTTTGTCTCGAAGCGCTGGTAGGGCAAAGCATTTGACGATTTGTAAGTACTAATTTAATTAGTCTACACAAATAAATATAATTATAAATACGCCCGTACAAGTACATTACTATGAGGTCTCACGTGGAGGCACAGGGTGACACACGGACCAATCACAGAGCTCTATTACACACTGTGCGTTCGATTTTCTACTTCACTTAAGCAAGCATCGTTTGTGAATAAGGGCGTTAATATTGATACTGAATGATTTAGTAGCTTTACACACATTCAGGATATTTAAAATATTATACGATACTTAGAACATTTCAATTTCATGATTTATTTACACAATTTCTGATGTCAAAAAGAACTTGAAGAGTGATCTACTATTCAACAAGGTTTACAAAAATTTGGAGCCTGTCATTATTCTTCATCATTTCTAACAATCAACACGTCACAAGCAGTGTTGCAGAATCGATCATCGATTAATATTGGTAGTGTTGTATACTAGTATTGTCGATGATATCGATAAAAAGAATAAATAAGATATGATAAGCAGCTCACAATACCAAATTCAAGGTACATTTCCAACTGGCCCATCAAGAATCATTGGGGAAGGCTTAGTTTCAGCGATGACTAAACGTCCCAATGCCGAAATGATCTCATAATTATAAAAAAATCAGTTTAGTGTTTTTATTTATTTATTTAAACTTTAATGCCAAAATACATTTGTACATAAGGCGAACTTAATCCATTAAAGCAGAGTATTTTGGTTAGTTTTCATGATAGTATCAGTATCTTTATTCGCGCCTCTTTCAAGCCTTTTTGTTTACATTCAAACTGGATTCCGAAGATAATGATCTCAATGTAGCCTTCTTGATAACAGACAACCCTAAATAACCGAATCGATGTGACATTCGAACCACGATCACTTCTAAAATCAATTGTATCGACACACTCAATAGAACAAACAGCAACACTAAACTCAAGCGCTTCATAAAACAAAAACACATTCTTTCGCACGGCTTTCACCGTTAAAAAAGAGTGAAGCAAAGGGCGCCTCCGCGATCTGACCCCGAGTACAACCATAAATCACATATTAATGTTCGTCTAAATAAATAAGTAAATATCGCTCGAAACGGATCGGGACAGACCAACACGACACTGCTTAGAAAGGTAAGGGCGTGTTCATATACGTGACTGAAGTTTTTAACGCGAAAATACTAAAATTGCTGACGGAAGTCGATGGTGTTGGTATATGAGTAAGAAACATAATTATCAGAAAAAAAAAACGGATAAATGCATCTTGCAAATATTCTAGAGATTTTTTTTATGATTTCTCAAAATTAGTCAAAGATCCTAGGCGAGATAAAATTAAATGCAACTAAAAAAACTTACGCTTATCTTTAATGCAATTTATACACTGTTTGGTAAAGTTTTAAGTTAATTATATACAAATAATTTATCACACAATCATGAAAGCCGTTCAAATTGGTATCCAAATCAACGTATATTGGTTTCCAAACCAATTTGTGCTTTGTACAAAACACACAAACTTGACTCTATTTTTTATTTAACTTAAAATCAAGAGAAAAACCATCAAAATTCCAAAAATGTATATTTGCAGCACGTTCTAAACACATCCTAACCCGTCAGACTCGTGAACTAGCGCGAGAGCGGAGATGGTCGGATATAACTAGGGTTTCTGATTTCTCGACTTATTTTTTTTCTCGAGTTTCGGGAATTCTCGAGGCCAAAGTCTCGAGTTTTCTCGGGTCTCGAGTCTTTTAATTAAAACTGTTGAAATCAGTTGAAATTTAATAAAAACACGGGTTTTTATTAATGTTATAATGTGTCTGGGTTATAATCAATAATACTGTAAAGTTTCAACAAAATCCGTTCAGTAGTTTTTGCGTGAAAGAGTAACAAACATCCAGACATCCACACAAACTTTCGCATTTATAATATTAGTAGGATAATTATAACTTAGTAATTAACTAAAGGAACAAAAGTCATAAAGTCGCGTGTACTTTAAGGATTAATAACCATAAATATCTGGAGCTCCAATTGAACCACTTGTTGTCCAAAGAACACAAGTCCAAATTAATTGAAAAATTACGATAATAAACCTACATTTACAAACAAAAATAAAACTTTTAAATACATTTTTAAACTTAAAGATAACGACTTGAATAAACGTATTTACGAGTACCTAACAGATAGTTAACAAAAAAATTTCAGTCTTCAAATCAGTCAGTTATACAAAAATAATAAAATATAGCATACTCGTAGGTGAACATTATTAGTTTCGGTTAAGATCATTACTTGCAAATCAAATTAGTTAAAAAAGGAAAGACTAAGCCAGTCTAAACGCAACGTTAACCTATTAAATAATTAAAAACTTACTTTTGTCTAAGAAAATAGGCTTTCAAGAATATTAAAGCTTCAAAATCGAAACTCGAGAATTCTCGAGCTCCGGTAATTTTTTTCTCGTCTCGAATGAAGCCAAATTTCTCGAGTTTTCTCGAGTTCGAGAAAGCTCGAGCAGAAACCCTAGATATAACCTCCAAATTGATTTATTATATTTCAATTTTTTACTACCAAAGTACCGACTGCCGAGCTCTTCCTCCTAGTGATCTATACGCCGACCGCGCCGCTTGACACTTGATCAAAATAATTTATGTGTTCGATTGACCTTTCTGATGGCGGAAGCAACATCTTCGTTTATGTTTCCTAATATTCTCTACCCAATTATTTGGAGTTGTTCTATATTATTTATTGTGATTAAATACGGGTTTGGTTATGCAGATTGAATTGTGTGAAAGTCAAGGCTGATTAGCAACTAAACATCCAAATCATTACTTGATATTTATTGGTTCTAATATTGATTTTAATTTGGCAACATTGACATTTTTGTTTTGAATATCCTTTGCACGGTGAGCAGCTTAAAGCTTTCTACAATCCATGTACCTTAGTACTTTAGTTTACACGGTACGAGAATGACCAGGATGTAAATGACTTCAAAGACAATACTACTTAGTTACCTGTCTATCTGCTACCTACACAAAGTAGGAAACGGGAAATAAAGATGCGTTATAAAAATAAGCATACGAAAAGCAAATCTCAGCTTTAGTTACAATAAGCAGCTTTCATTCGTAGATATGGGAAAAAACTACCTAAATAGAATTTTATTTTTGTTTTAAAAACTAAAATATCAAACCACTTTCTTCCAACCATAGACAAATAAGATCGCGCAAAGTTATAATTCAATAATGTCTTGGAAGAGTGCAGCGGACACGAGCTCACTATTTATTCTGTAATAAAGCCTATGGTATTAGGAGTATTAGTGGGCGGTGACGTGCTGATGGTATCGCGTGGTTTCGTTCACGAAAATATTTTTTTAAAGTTTTGTAGTAACTTTACTTTGTTCTACTTCTAACGCGATTGCAACAATACTGTAGTTGCAAGTTCGAATCCCATTGAGAGCAAATTTAAATAGCTCAAAATAAACATAACTTTATAACTATGCATGCTACTTCCATTGTAAGATTTGTTTAGTACTTAAGATCTAGAGAAGCACTGCAAAGTTAATGCATGCCCTCAGAAACACGATCTGTCATGTCTGGTTAATTTTTAAAAATATTAAGTAAAGATACGCATTTAATCATTTGAAAACATCTGAAAATAAATCATCAGTGTAATCCTGTCGAATTTGTTTTTCAAAAAGGACTGCTGATATTGAGACTGGTTTATTCCAAAACAAAAAACCTCTAAACATCAATAAACTTATTTTCAACATAAGTTGTAATTAAAATAAACATAAAGCTTTATTTATATAAACATTCGTAACGAAGACGTTACGAGTGCGAGCGAACAATCGTGATACCACATCGTGACGGTCAGCCGTGCTAAGGTCACAATACAAATTATTGCTATTCGATTAAATTAAGAATCGTATGATCATATCGATTTATTTATTGAATGAAGCGAGCCGATGATCTAATTTTGTTCAAGCATGACGAATGCGAGTGATAGAGCTTTAAAGATTAGACGCGGACATTGCAAAATAGGTAAAATAGTAAAACACTTATTGAAAAGCAATATTTCTGCTCTTTAGTCTGTTCAAGTGATACCCTATCACTATCACTACGTATCTCGAACACGTTTTGACCTACTTGGTGACTTTTCGCTCTACAGCAACGAGAATTTTACGGGAAGTAAATATCTGAATGTATTGTTTAATATTTTAAAACTGAGTTGCACCATCTTACTTTGACTTCAGCAAACGTCAAAAATCTGTCAAACTCCGTACAAAAAACACCGGTTTTTGTTATTACGGTTAAAATAAGTTGGTGCAACTCAGTCTCAGACTCTAATTTTTCCCTTAGTCTTAGGAAGAGAGCGATCATATTCTACTCCGCCGGAACCACATAACTAGACAACCAAAGATAAATATGCGAACATTAGGCATCCCCAATCTGTCTGACCAGGATGGGGAGTGTAGACCAAACTTTCATTCTCCTCTGGTAAATTATAGAGTCATACTTCTGCCTGAAAGTCTTTTTCATCATCGACTTTATAAATACTATTTAGAAATATTTCAAAAACGAAAGATCATGTCATTTCTAGATCTTCATAGCTTTACGCAATTTAAGGAAGTGTGAGAAATAGGTCATTAAGGCTCCACGGTGTAGTATCACGGAGATGTTATACTAAACATAATTTATTATCAGTCAAGGCTAGCAGTTTCCGTGGAACACTATACTTATCTATTGATGAATATCCGTGATATTTCTAGATTACTAAAGATGTCTGCCTCAAGGTCTTAGTATTGTGCGGGCTTCCTAATAGGTAACGTAAAATTTTACTATAGAAAAACGTGATATATTTTAATAGTTTAATTTAGCAATAACCTTGCAAATATTTAGCCTAGAATGTGGAATATGTCTTAGGAGTCACTTACCATCAGGTGAGATACAGGCCAAGAGCTTCCTCGTTGTGGATAAAAAAAAAAAAAAAAAAAAAAAGTTTCCTGCCAATTCAGGTATTAAATCTATAACAGTGGTGTTAACTTCTACAATCTAATCAAAAAGGTAGCAGGAAGGTGCTAGATGCCGGCCGCTACCAACCGGACGATATGGAAATCATTGGGGGAGATCTACATATGTTCAGCAGTGGACGTTCTGTGGCTGAAATGATGATGATGAAGAACAATCTGTTGAAAATCTAATCGTTTCATTGCAGCTTGAAGAAAACTTCTTCCCCTACTGAATTATCATAAAATCAAATTTAAATTTTGTATTCTTTGAACTTTTCAGCTTTTAGACAATGATTTTCGTAATTTTTCCATTAAAAGGGTTACATTCAGTCGGTCCCTGTATTTTTGCCTCGAACATAGATTTATGTCGTTTCCTAACACCACTCACAATCGTGAGATGGGTTTATTATTACGAGTCGGAGCCTCATTTCGCGTGTAACAACTCAGTTTACAGTTCACGAAGGTTTTCAATCATCGGCCATGTTGCGCCACAGAAAACATTTACGTGTAAAATAAATTCAAAACTGTATGGACGAAAGCTCAAACTCCAATCGCAGGTAGAGGAAAACAGCCAGTTTAGTTGACACTGGTCATCAATAACCTGACACAGCGGTAGAGTTTAACTGGGACGTTTAAAATTGCAGATTGCAGTTTTTTACGTAGAGAAAAATTACCTATAGAGTAGTAGGATTTAGTAAAGATCTTTAAATGGGCGATGTAGTCTTATAGTGATCAAATGCGATGATTTAACGTTTTCTAATGATAAAGCTGAAAGAAAAGTATCATCTAAAACATCATCATAATTATGAGCAATGGTAGTCCACCGCTGAAAGCGTCTTAAGAACCGCCAAGAACCATGACCTCCCAATTCATAAAAATATGTTACTGAATGCAATCCAAATGATGTCTCTTTTCATCAAGGAATTTTAGGGTAAAGTTGACTGCTTCTTCTTTTTCAACTACGACCAAAACGAACTGAAGACGTATTAACAATTGCTAATGAGTGTTGAGTTGAGCCTAACAAATGCGCAGGGTTATATTTTTACGCGCATCTCTTGATTTTCTCTCGACACATACCTAACCCTAAAATGCTCGTGGGTACAAACGAGAAAGTACTTTATTTAATGGTTTGTACAGTCCATTTTGGATAGACCCTGTCAGGAGATGTATCATTTTCATAGTTAAAGTATAAAATTGATGTATTACTTGAGCAGATAGGAGTGGTTTCAGATGGATTTGTTGCTTTTGTGCCTTCACATGTGAACTGAGCTTAAATGATTCTTCCATCAGTTCAATGTCAGAATTTTATCTTCGACTTTTTACGATTTTTGACAAGTTTCTGCAAAATACCCCTTCGACAATATTATACAGCCTATCTTTTTCAGAATTACAATACCAAAAAAAAATCTGTACTACTGAAATTATTTGGAAAAAATGTACAAACACTACTTCATTATCTATACACAATTTGTTTTCAAAAGGAAAAAAAATGTGTATTCGGTGATTGCCCAAATTCATAACATCAAGAAACAAAAAAAATCGCTCCAGGGCAAAGATCAATCAAACATAATAATATACCTCAAACTGACACAAAACCTATGGGTATTATTTACTATCACGCATGACAATGCCACAAGTCCATTATCAAAATTTCAAAATAATCCAAGCCATTGTCTACACATCTATATCACCCCACATACATAATTATATTACGTAAGCGCACTATACTAATTCCTTGATACAAATCGATTACGATCGATACATATGCGCGGTCACGCCTCAATGGCGCCCACGCGCAACGTACAGATGATCCATAATACAATTATAGATCAATTTGCTTTTGTTTGTTGGGAGCAAAGTTTAATGCATACTATTTTGGTGTCGCTGGGATGCACTAAATGAAACTAATGGTAACACGACAAGTAGGTTGGAATGATCTGAAAGAGTATATAATTCTTATATTATTTTTTTGTTATTTTAATATAGTTGTAGCCGCTACAAATAATCTGAAGGCAACGCAGATCTCGAAAATTTTACTTATTCTAAAAATATGTACAACTACAATAACTGCCACATAAACTAGAGCTTGATCGATTAGATTGCGGTATTTGGAGCTACACCCAAAAATATCAAAAGATGATAAAAACAGACATATTCAATAATTTAAAAAATCAGTTTCATATCACATCTATCATTGCTTCATCCTATTTTTAATTTTATGCAGCAAAGTTAGGCATTGTCAACACCCTTTCTGCCACTGTCACTTCTGTCGAAGACACCTCATAGTCTCTGCCCTACTCATTGTTTAAACTATGACTCCATGACACGTTTCCTAGAATAGATCCCGCCGATCCAAATCAAATGCGAAGCGACCAACTATACTTGTAGATCGTCGACACGACTGTAGCTAAACCACAAAAAGCAGCACAACTTCTAAGAAAAGTGGCGCTAGTAAACAATTTTAAATAAAACTTGATATTATCATAGGTAAGCAAATACATAAATATACGATAAATAAAGTAATTATTAGCAGGCAAACAGTTCTTAAAACAAAATATAATAACAATATTAATTGAAAAGTAAATAACACTGACATTGTACAATTTCAGGAGGTTCATTGCAAAGGGAAACTTACAATTTTCTCTTCAGTATTCAATCTTAGAGACAGAAACGTAGACCTTTTCTACATGTGAAATAAAAAGATATGAGGATGAAGGAAAGATTTTTTTTAAAAGCTAGAGAACATTATTATAGTGACGTAAATGAGATCCTAATTGGTTGAAGAGAAAGACTTGTTGAAACAGCTGACTATAGATATTGTTTTCAGATTTTGACTGAAGTAAGCAGGCATTAAAATCGTACTGTTGATATACATGAATTCAAGTAAAATTTTGCAAAATTCATTTTATTTTTGCAAGTGGGTTTTTTAAAAGCACTTTTACACGTCCCAGTATTTAACCCTACCACTGATTCGGGACAATAATAGACCTAAGCCAGTTGAGAAGAAGCAGCGCAAGAATCTCAGTCTTAACTAGCTGTTCTCCCTATACTATATCCCAGCAACCTGGTCATCATACTAAGCAGACGATCGGGATCTGAGCGATTTTAAAGTGAAATTCAGTTAATTAAAATGTAAGTTAACGGGCACTCGTTTTAGTAAAACAGTAAAACGAAGTGCGATTTCCTTTGTTCCAGCTGTAATTAGGTTTCCTAAGACGCATCGAGGAGAAAAGTTAAGGCTAGGCGCAGGCGACAAACAATTTAATCAAATAAATACATTAACAGAAGGGATCTTGTAAGAACTGAATCACCTATTTCTTACCTTTTGACAGTTTCTGAGGATAATTGGAAGAAAAGTCTATTTCACTTTAAAGTCTAATTTTTGAACCATGAAAACCATTTTAAACCTTTTATGTTAGTGTGTGTAGTGTGTGGTATGTAAGTGCTAATCCTTTTGTATATTTAATTTAACTAATCAAATTAAAAGTTAAGTGATTGAGTATTAAGTATATTAGCTGATGAAAATAAAATATACGACGTTTGGGGACTAATTTTCTAACTAAAGCCTTCGATTGTACGCGTGTTAAATACACACGTTCATAATATCTCTTAAAATTTAACAGATAGAAGACGTTTTTTATGTAAACCAATCAAAAATTTACCTTAATGAAGTGTCAGTTATCATCTAAACACATACTTCTATAACTAGAAGTCATTTGTATGGGCGAGCATTGTGTCAATGTTACCAAGCCCTGATCAGTATTCCGTGGTGTTGCCAGAGCAAAAAATAATATTTTATAGGTTTTAAACATGGCCATTGCACGATTTAGAGTTCAATAGAAATTAGCGATGTCAGACAATAGGCCGACAGACGCCGGAAATCCCGTACATGAAGATCGTATCTCTACTTGTGATGGGACATTTAAATAAGAGTTTTAGAATATATCGGCAAAAACTAAACGATACACAGAAGGGGCAATGCTTTGAATTGATGGGGAAATGCAACTAGGTACACTTTGGTGACTAATTAGAATCATGGCTTTTAACAAATTTTCTCTTCAGTTTTACTAACCCTGTGCTTGTACTGTAATAGTGCTTGTACTGTAATCGATCATCATCGTTTAAAATTAGGTCTAGCATAGTTAGTTGCATGTTAGTAGAGGCTCGGTTGTAAAGGGATACTTCCACATGTAGTACCGAAATCTATGTTCCATGAAAATAAATAAAGTTACTAAATAACTAGAAACACACGACAATTTTTTCAAAGACTTTTTTTAAGTGCAACCTTATTAAATCAATAAATATGATAAAATTTTGATTAATAAATTACTGAAAATAATTGATGATTGATAAAATGCAGGTTAATTGCTGTCAATCAGGAAAAAAATTTTAAACCAAGCGTCATTAGCTCTTGTTGCTGGAAATTTGGCCAGCAATCCTCTTTTGATAATTGTTTATAGTTTTTTACTTTTTTAATATTGTTTTTAGTTTTTTGAAGTTGCTTTTTACTGGCTCTTTTTTGGCTCTTTTTTGGAGTGTTTCCTTGCTTCTTGCAGAAGATCATCACCAGCAGGCCTATCTATAACACACAGTCCACTCTATCGTCTTTTAACAGCTCTGAAGAAGTATTTTGGCCCTTCTGTAAACAGATTCTTTGCCCAACATTGATAAAATGCAGGCTAAATGCGACAGCATATTGATCAATATGGATAAATAAGTTTAGAGTTAGACTCCATTAACTTTGAAAAGTCATTTGGCCCTTCTGTAATCGATTCTTTGCCCAACACACGCCTCTTTAAACATTCAATACGCGACTCTCCGCTCGTGTACACCTCGTATATAGATCATTATATCTTTTAAACTTAACGTGCGCCCTCCATCGGCTGCGGTCGGGATGTGAGCGGAATAAATACGCAAACGCCATAGTGAATCAGAATTAGATTGTTTTGGGTGTGTTTTAGTAATCAACCGTTGTTGTAATTTGAACTTTATTTGTATCGGAATAGGGGTGAGAGATTTGCGGTATTGATCGATCAAGATTATCAGATCAAACGCCTGATAATGATTTTGTTTATGTGAAGTCATAGTTAATTTTATCGCTTTGTTAACAGGGCTTGAATGTGCTTAATTACAATTTTAAAAAACACTTTACGGTGAGTGTGGTGTATTACTCTATAGCCGGACGTTTTCAGCGTGCTTCTTACTTTTTATACATAAATAAGTAACAATTTAATTTACTAAAGTACATGCAGTATGTATTACACAGTTTTGTGCTGTTATTGTTACTTAATTAGTACATTTTTCATGTAGCAGGTTCCTTTTAAAAACCATCTTACCCGAGGGGGTGCAAATTAGATGTATGGTGGACTGAGTTTACCTAGAAGATGCTTTATCACTCGTGTCATGAAAAACTAATTTCTCAAGTTGCGAGAACACAGTAGCTAGTAGAGAAAATCCAATTCAGTACGCTCTATAAAACATGTAATATAAAGTTTGGTCCCTTATTTGATTTCTGAATCCCAAATCAACAGCAAATATTTTCAGCCAAAGGGCCACTGCTGTAAAGCTACAAAAGCCTCCCCTAAGGATCTCCACAACAACCAATTTACGCTATCATTCAGGTGACAATGACCTTCATCAGATCATCGGTCCACCGACTGGGAGGCCTGCTCATACTGCGTTTTCTCGTCTCTCGTCACGAAAAAACCTAGGTAAAATGCGTGTAAGTTTAAATTAGTCTACCAAACCTTATACGCGATCTATTTTAAGTCTATCGTCGCTTAAGCAAATCGATCGCCCGTTTAGCACCATCGTTCCCGTTCCCGTCACGTCGCGCGTCGCAGTCGGTGATGTCATCTGCCAACGACCAATCACGGCCGTGATACATATTAACGAGCGTAGGCATTAAATACGTGGATGCAACGTCGCTAATCTATCACGGTTCGCATTCGCGCGCTAGGTTTTGCGCCCGAGTTCGTCTGCTTGTGTTTCAACTGAATAAAGTCGGCTGTGTTTTATATTTATTTCGTTGTTTCAGTTGAATGACGTCCACTGCTGATCGTAATTTTTATATTTATTATAACTATATTTTATCATATTTTATATTTATTTATTTAAACTTAAATGCCACATAACTTGCTGCATTATGGACGAACTTAATGTTATAGGACATTTTATGCCAAGAAGCTAAAATCAATAAAAAAGTCAAAAGGCTAATTAAACAGAAAAAATCGCTCTGCTTTTAAATAAAGGTTCAACTCAACATCCTGCTTTTATAATATAAGTGAATGTAAGTGTATGCACTTAGTTTAGTTGAAGATACGTTTGTGCCAAGTTGAGTTAAAGTTTTTATTAAAGCTGCATACCTTCGTAATTACTGGACCTATTTCAATAATGATATTTTTGTCTTCAACCTGATTCCGCAACTCAACAGCCTCGGTTCCCGCTGCGCGGACGCATGTTTGATAAATCGACCGGCGATCATCACTCTTCGCGCAATCAAACCAAAGTCAAAGCAAATATTAAAACCGTAACGATACGTCGAGCTCAACCAACCTCGGCCAATCCATCAGGAACCCCACCATGCCCTTAATGGTGCCTTCGCAGGTCTATCTCTCCACTATCAATCAAAACACAGGATACATATAAAAAGTAGAAAAAAATATGTAAAAGCGCGCGATTACAGATTCGTATGCGCGTGCGCGGCCGGAAACGGCACGTAGAGGAAACGTCAGGACGCGGTACGATTTCGAATTTGGAATTTCGAACACGGGATGTTTGAATGGTGATGGCGTCTAGTTTTTTATTGCCGTGTTTTTTTTTTATTTATGCAAATGAGCGGTTGGTATTCTCCTTTGGGCATGTTTTGGGCTCAAATGTGATTGTTAACTAATTTTAGAGTGTGCTAAGGTGAGAGGAAAGCACTTTTTACACTTCAGTGTAAGGTGAAATTAGAAAAACATGCGTTTTTAACTTGTTGTATTTACACCATAAAAACTAATTTTTAGTAATACATAACAGCTATTATACTAGGGTTTTAAGGAACTTACTTAATGCTTATGTTAGATACCTGTGATACCTTCTGGAAGCCTCCATTCGAACTTTACATTTTATACCTAGCATTACCCAATTCAAAAACTAGATGATTTTGTTTTTTATTTGTGACTTTTTTGGTAAAACAAGACAGCTACAAAGTGCCCTAGTTGGGAACAGCCATCTAAACAAATGGTGCTTGTTCACGGGAGAGGTCCCCATAAATCTCGTCTGTAATCGAATCTTGTCACTGTTACACCATGAATGTATCTTGATACGTACCGGAACATTAATTGTCGGTCACTCGGAACAAATTTTGAGAGTAAGTTCTAATAATTATTTTGTTCAATTGTGTCACATAATGTTTACAATACGTTAATTAATTTGATTGGTAAACGTATGTACTCGTATCTTGCAAATAGGAAGTACAAAGAGGTTGACTAAAAAAACCTTTAACCTACATTCTGATACAAAAATCGAATCAACGCAGTTTTTTTTTCACTTTCAGATGCTTACCTGTCTACAATGCTTTTTCATTACCCTATTTCACTTTGGTATGTATTCCTACATATTTTTTTTAATTTGAATTACTTTTTGACATTTAAAATATGACATTCACAAGGGTACCTCATCATCACTCAAACAAGTTTTTTATTTCTGATCCAATTCGCTTCTGACATTTCCAGGTTAACCTTTATCAAGACCCAAAAACAAATGCCTGCAATTTGTCAAAAAAATGGCGCGCAAAATTTCAATCATACCACCGGAACGGTTTTGACTCAATTATTAGGTTATTATAGAATAATAACTCATCAACATCTCAGGTGCAAGAAATAAAAACACAAGGAAGTGATGTCTTGAAAAAAGTAATTTACTCAATCGCACCGAGCTAGGGACGATTCACATCGAAAGTTGTTCTTTAAAAGTTGTCCTTAGAAGTTGGCAATTTATTTGGTGAAATATTTTTTTCCTTTCAACCAGACTGGGTATTAAAAAGACAGAATTTGAGGTATGTATTTCCTTATAAAGCGTGCTCTATCTTAGAACTTATCATCACTTGCCAACGACTACTTACAAAATAATGTCATTGTGTAGTTTATGATATGGTTTAAGAAAAATATTATGTACAATATAAAATACGAATACACAAACAAATCAGCCTCTGAAAATGGTCTGTCGACGTTCAAGCATTAATTTGATTAACTTACTTCCATTTAGACCCGATTTTCTACCCCGTGTGAATAGGTCTTTACCCCAGAAGAGGACCAGCCATCCTAAAATAATAACCCTACCGGTAGCTCGAGAAATCACTAATGATCCAAAAATTATAAACGACTCAACCCGTGATTATCGTCGTGTGTTTTTTGGGCCGTCGCTTAGGATAATCGTTGCTCTAATGCGGTTGTTATTTGGAGCAGACCCATTAGCTTCTGTTTATAACTAGCTGATTGAAATGCAACTTTGTCGGGTGACGTAAGTAGTGCAAAACAAAGCATCATAATATGAAGCTCTGTTGTATTCAAATGTTTTTTTTTTCTCTTTTGTGTAATTGCAAAATAAACCTCTTTTGTTATTATTTAGTGTACTAAATTACCCAACCGGCCTTCTATGTGGATTAAGCTGTCATGAAAATTCAAAACATGAGCCGTAAGAGTTCACTGAAAAAGTCTGTAGTAATATCAAGTTACTTATTTACCTAGACAATTTAAGTGTATTTTTACATCACATAAAATTTACTATAAAATAATTCATATGCTAATAAGACAAGTCTAAGCTTTTTAGATACATACTTATAGGTATTATCACAAAGTATGTAAAATTTTGCGCTCTTTTTTAAGCTTATCTCATAATGTGAATTGCAATGTTATTGCAAGAAATAAACAATATTAACCTCAAGTATTTTTCCTACAGCATTGCAAAAAGCAACCTTCAAGCTGGCACGAGTCGATCCCAATTTTTTCCTTCAATCAGGATGCACCGACCCAAAAAACCTTTATTGCATTCGTTTGTTTTCTTATTTCAATTTTTTGATCTAACTTTTTGTAATTGGATCGAATTGAGTCGTGATCGTTCGAATCAAATTTTCTTGGTATTTAAGGATGACTGCTCACGATTTAGTGTATCGTATTTTATTATTAATGATGATATTTTTACGTAAAATTTTGCCCAACAAATATGTTTACAAGTTCAATTTAAGCTTATGAGCTCGTCATCCTTAAAGGATTCTGTTTACACTCAAGTTAGTAAAACGAAACTTCTCAAGTGGCGACTACGAGCCGGCAGACGTAGTTTGGGTAGGCTTCTCACTTAGTGGACCGACGATCTGGTGATGGTCGCGGAACCCGCCTGAATGCGGGCAGCGTAGTACCAATCGTTGTGGAACTCCTTGGGGAAGGCTTTATTCCAACAGTGAACGTCACTTGGCTGAAATGAACGAACGAATGTCCGATGACTTCACTGTGAGCAGTGAGTTGAACTGTTCTGTGGTCTTTGCGTTGCATCTTCTTAGATAATTCACAATTTCTGTCTTATAAAATTGATCTAAAATCATAAAATAATGTATTCAGACATAAAATATTGCTTTGCATTATCCAAGAGTTTGAGCAACGACGATTCAACTGTTAGGAGGTGAGGTGATGTCATAAAATATGATTTTTAAAACTAATTTTATCACACGTCAAACGTTTGCCCTTCTTTGTCCATCATTTGATTACAAAAAATCAAGAAAAGCCTTGGGTTTAATCAAATTAAATGCTTTTGACGTTAATTGTAGTGATGCTATAATTGCTGGTAAATGTAGATGACTGACAGTGGCTATTTAGTTTTTTTGCATGTTTGGGTATCATCTTTTGAGATGACATGATTTTAATTGATTTATGGTTAAACTGCATTATAAAGAATAATACTGTAAAGTTTCATCAAAACCCGTTCAATAGTTTTTGCGTGAAAGAGTAAAAAACATCCATCCAGACATCTAGACATCCAAACTTTCGCATTTATAATATAAGTAGGATGAATTTTGTATTTCTTGTAATACCAGATTAAGAATTTTCTAATTACCTAGTAAATTCTTATTATAGGTCCTGTATTACCATATTTCACACCTTATTTATTTTGGACGAGTTGTTTTTCAAAGTATTTTGATAAAATATTATGTAACCTTACAATACATAGGATTTTACCTCTGCCCTATTTATCTAATAGGTTTCTCAGACACTGGAAATATTCCATACACATACACACCATAAAATAATATGAAGCATTTCTCCACAAAGGCTTTGTGTTAATTTTATAGCTTCCCCTATTCCATCTAAAATCCCGACCATTATATTTTGAGCTTATTTTGTTACCAATTTCATTGAAAAGAGAGATCAAAACAATTTGGTGTAGCAGTAAAAGTGCTAATAAAGGTAGTTGATCATTTAATGCAGTTAACACTCAACGTTTTCCCGTGTGAAGTGATTTTGGTATGTCACTGATATTGTTGTAGGAATTTCATAAGCATCTTCACCTTTAGGATCTTTTGACTCGTTTGAGCAAAACAAACCTAAAGATAGACAGTTGAACTACCGGCATAGGTAAGTCAAATCAGCACACAATAGCTTTTTAACCGACTTCAAAAAAGGTCTCCTCCTTTTTTCTATGTTTTATACAGCAATCAAAATATACGCTTTGGAAAAGATAGCCTTTTAGTGACAAAATTGCCTGAATAGTTCAAACTTTTTATAACTTTTATAATCGTCACTTTTGTGGATTGTATGTGTCCCTATATTACTCATAGGTACTATGTAAAGATTAACTCTATTTTGACTTTTAATGAAATGTAAAGTATAAGACGACTCGACTAATACTTAGAATCTACTGTTCTTTGTCACTAACAATATTAAGTTACCAAGTACAAAACTTAACAGTAAGTGCTCACAAAGCACCCGCCAAACCGCTAACCGTAACCGCGGCGCGGGCGCACGACAAATGTTTAAAATAGATTATATTTTTACGCTTCCGCGGACGACGCTAATGCAGCCGCAATGAGATTACTTTTATACGGCGATCGAGCGTAATTGATCATTTTTGAGAACGAGAAGGTGAGGCCTATGATAACGTCTTCGTTTTAGTGATTCTCATTTTTAAGGCTTAGTTGCACCACCTAACTTTCACCGTAACTATAACGATAACCGGTGTTTTTTTGTATGGAGTTTGATAGATTTTTGACTTTTGTCAAAGTAAAAGTAAGATGGTGCGGTGCAACCCAGCTTTAATGTCCTCGTCAACCCTTCCTCTTCTAAGTGACTATTATGCATCTCACTTAACATCTGGTGTGATTCTGGTCAGAACAAAGCAGTTGTTCTTAAGTGCAAGAAATTAATATAATGCCTGTATAAAAATTCGGTTTACCGCAATAATTTGTGGTTGATAGGAATCGAACTAGCGTTCCTCATCACGAATCGAAACATCGATGTCAACACGTTGAGCTATCGCCTCATTACTTAAGTCATTTACCTAATTCATTTAAGTATTTATCTTTTTATTTTTCAAAAGTCAATTTGTGTAATCAAGTATCAAACCATCTCAATCCCCAGCAGCAGTTAAATTATTTGATTCTATCTAACGCCGTTGTCAAGATGTCACCACAGACTAGTTACACAAATAAACCCCGTCGAGTTAGCTATCTGCGTTACGGCATTAAAAACAAATTATTTTATCATAGACATGGCGTTTAGCATTTTACCCTCGATGCGCAAGTCTATTCCACTTTGATCAAAAAGAATAATAGTCATATACTACGAGGTATTTTGTACATTGTATCCTCTGAAAGTCCACAAAAAGCAAAAAAGACGTGTGATTTTTTTAGAGGAGGTGCGATATTTATAGGTCAGTCATAATAATAATTTAACTGCAGTCAACTTTGAACTTTGACCGTAACTATAACGATAACCGGTGTTTTTTGTATGGAACACATTTTTGCATTTTTGACGTTTGTCAAAGTTAAAGTAAGATGGTGTAACCCAGCCAGATTATTATATTAAAAGGACAGAAAAGTGTCGCCTATGTACACTCAGCCTGGCTAGGATGCGTGCCGTGATAAAATCTTATGGATGATTATAAACGACAAACGTATGGGTTTATCGCGTAAAATCGATAAAACGGCACGATAAAAACTGAGCAAAGTGGAATAGATCGATGCGCGCGCGCAGGCTACCGAGATTCGCGTATCTGCGCGTGGGATGGGTTTGATCGTAATTTATGAAATTAATTTATCTTTGCTTAAAGCATGATAAAGTTTACTTCCCGATTTAAACTGATTTTAAATACTGTGAGAAAATCTGAGATACTGGTGCAAATAGAATAAACGAAAGTTAATAATTAATTCCTAATACCTTTAGTTGAATGATAAAAAGTGAATAATTGAATGAAGTGAACATTAAAATCTTATTTGACTACAAAAAATAAATATAAAATTTTAACAAGCACCAACAATCACAATATTCTCATTTACTGCCAAATACCGATCTACATAGAGCATACAAATAATAGCAACTGTTAAAAAAAAACCAATGCCATGACCCAAAAAGTGCCAGAAACAGTAACACAGCAAATTGAGCCGTCCAAACAAATAAATCTCAAACCAACCACAAACAAATTACATCCTTTTCATTGACAAATAATCCTTTGACAAGAAGCCTTTGCATTTGTCATCGACTCTATCGACCCCTTTATTGATGGGGAGTAAGGTTGAAAATGGGGCAAGAAAATCAGATCACCTTCTCACGAGACAGAAGTGACAAGCACGGCTACTTATTCTGACAGATTATGGAATATTTATGACTCATTATGGTTTGCCTATTTTTGACGGCGGGGGGTAGAGCCGGAATTTGAGATGACAAATCGTCTAGCTAGCGTACAGAGTGTTCACAAAATAACTACCATATTTTCTATATTTTCTATGATAACTTGTTTAAAGCGAGAGTGTATAGGCATTTACAGATAATATGTTCCATCTTAAATTGCATCTCACTTCACATCATTACGGAGTGCTGATGTTTGCAGTTAAACACCAGCTTTGTAAAAAAAAATATTTTTAAATATTACGAAGAACTTATTTCTCTAAAATGTCAAGCTCAACTAAATATGTCATCATGAATGAAGACCCAATAAATGTAGGGACCCACAATAGATAATTACACGGTACTATTTATGGAAGTCAGACTTAAACAATTTTAGTAGTTTTATAAAATACACCGGTTAACTTGGTTCTACAGTATTACGTAGATTTTGTTACATTCTGCACTGCGTTTGCAAAACAACATTAATATTCATTCATCCGTTTAATCGTAAACAAAATCCATTAAAGCAAAAACAACAAAAAACATCAGCCTGTAGACAATAGACAGGTCCAAATTATGAATTCGCCACGTACACCCAAACATCAAGCTTCTGAGAAACAAAACGGTTCGACTCCACAACCGACCACTTTTTGTCTAAAGGGGTTTGACTATTGTCATAGTGATAATGAGTTACCATAGAGCACCGCGGGGCGCCTGCGCAGATTTTTGTTATGATTTGAATATGATTTTGGACAAATCCCTCTGCGGTTTGGAAAGTAGGTTATCCAAATGTTTGAGAAAAAATCAGTTCTTTGAAATTTGCGGATGTGTTCTTGTTAAAACTCCCCGCAGACTGCAGACTTTATCGGCCGATAGTTGGTTCGGCTTTATTGTATGAGGATTTAAAGAATCGGCCGACACCAAATCGGTGTAATGTGCGCACTTTCATACATGTGATTAACAGTCCGACTAAACTATCGACCGACAAAAAGGTGTATGAGTATTCACCTGTATTTCACGTGAGAATTTCTGTTCGTAAAAGCTAAACGCCACACATTTTTTTAAGTCACCATGAAATGTTGGAAACAAAAATATTAATTTATACCACGTCAATCAGTTGTCAAACCTTCACAAACTAGCGTTATTTTGAACTATTTAACATAAATAAGTACACGTGAAAGCACCTAGAAGCTTCTAAATCGCGTGAGAACAAGCCAAACATCAGGTCATATCGGTTACAACGGGTCGATAGGTCAACTCTTTGTCGGCGTAATGTCAATAAGCAAAGATTAGCGAAATGGCAATAGATGAGGCAGATATTAATGTTTCATTGCTGTCTAAAGATAAGACATATTCGAATCAAATCAGGTGGAGTCCCAAAAACAAGTTGATGAACGCTTGTGTAGTGATAGTGTAATTGCGCCGTAATTAGATTCTCAGACGAAGTGCGCAAAATTTATGTGTGAAATAGATTTATTGAGGCAAAAAAACATTAAAAAGTTTTAGTAAGCTGAAAATAACTTAGTATAAATTGTGTTCCCTTCTAAATTCTCAACTGTGAATTAGAAGTATGCACTGTAACTGCTGCATTTTATAGGAGTTAGCCTAAGAGCAGACCACCGATTTTTAGTTGGTTGGGCTGTTGATCTGTATGGAGATGTAGGAAGTGCGCACATTACACCGATTTGGTATCGGACGATTCTTCATACAGATTAGAATCGGGCCCAATTACCGGCCAACTAAAAGTCGGTGCTCTGCGCCAAAGATTACAGTGCTAGTAGTTTCTTAAGTACAGAAACTTATTGTGCATAAAAGCTTTTCTACACGAAACAGGTTGTTCCATAATGATCTCACCTGTCGTAGAGTGAGCTGTTAAACCTATCATATCTTTACCTGTAACGTGTGTATCATATGTGTACAGGACAGGCAATGCCTAGTGTGGAGGTCTGTCTTTTAGTTATTGTATTGTTTGATTCTGGCAATAAATATTTTCATTAATATTTTCAATATTTTCATATTACTCATGATCTAAATTAACCCATATCTCACCTATTCATTAATTACCTACTTAATCTAAGCGAAGGGTTTCCCATTGCGGCTTAAGCATTCGACCCACAACAAAATAGACTCGTTACATAGCACGTCAATCACACCGTGTCAGTGCTTTCAATTGGATTAATATAAACGTTACAAATAGTAATCAAAAGTGATCTTGTGTTACATCGCCAATCGATTTTTTTGGGGTTTTCGGTTTTGACCTTACAAGATGGTTAGGATTATGTAGAGTTTCAAATCTGGTAGAGTGGTCATGGAATCATGCTATTCTTCGTAGTGTTATACACAACCTAGTGTCTCAATGAACGAATTTTCAATAATAATATGTCGATTATTTCTCACAAAAAAGTCTATAAATAGCTTACGTAAAATGTTGTAGTATATTTATTTTGCTACGATCGACAAATATTCGAACTAAGATGCCACACAGTGTTAATATAATGTACCTATCATCTTTCAGATCATACGCTGACATAAGTGACTGACCTAACTGACATAAATGCCGAAAGGCATAAGTCCGCCTTATGTACACTGTTTTATGGGCATACAAGTTTAAAATAAAAAAATAAGTAGATATTATTTAAAAAAAGTTTTTTTTTATAACATTATATGTATAATTTTTTAATGTAACCAGTCTATTTAAGATACAGATTCCTCTCTACCAAATCATAGGCCTATGCCCGGCAAACACTATCCGCCTGTCAATATCCAAAGTACGAGGTGATGTATGGAATATTTGGCATTTTTCCGACGGGGGCCGATCATTGATCATTATTAGAGTGAGCTGCGCCCGCGCCGGCGACCCGGCTAACACGATTATGAGTGTGGTACTCCGCGATATGTTGCTAGATTCGATACTATTTTATTAACATACAATAAATTATTACAATAAATAACATAAAAAAATAAGAGACTTTATGCACTTACATAATAAAGTAATTGAATATCTGGTTTTATGAGGCTGGCGAAAAATGTTTTTTTTTTTACTTTATCTATAAATTTGGGAGTTGTACCCACATTTAATTATTCAAAATTTTTAATATTACTTTGTGATGCCTTACACTGAACTTTTTGATAACTAAAATGCAAAATTTTTGACAACTAAGTATGGATGTTTTTTTAGTATTCCTCCAAATGTTCTTCCAATGTTTAATTAATATCAAATAATAGATTAGAAGTCGAATGCATCAACATCAACAGGAGTGCACCAATCGAACTAAATAAACGTTCAATTAAGATACGATTTTGTAACGTTCTGAATCGTAACGTCAGTGTAAGATTACCTTGATGACTACTTTTGTTCAGGCTATTGCCACCCACTGGTGTGTAAACCCTTTATAAATGCGTTCCCATACAAACGTGGTAAAGTAGGTCGAGGATCATTTTATGTGTTTTTATTAGTAACATTGGTTTTAGATGTCAAGCTGCAGTTTAAAAGTAAGCTTAAAAAAACCCAAAGCAGCATCTTTTGTACAGTTTCTACAATTGCAACTTCTATGTAGCCAGGATCTACAACTTGAATGCCAATAAAAACTGGTGAATTTTGATCCAATGAAAAGTTAAGGTGTCATAGGACCGACGGCAAAATATCTGATTAATTTAAAACTAGGAAGAATTTGAAGTTAACGATCATAAGTCATAAGAGATAAATACGGGCTTAAAATATTGCATTAATTTAGAAAAATACACAATAATTTGGCCTGATGGCCAACCACACGGTTTGAATCCTGCTGCCTGGTGTCTGGTGTCATGAACAATTATAGTATCTACAACTACATGCACAGTGTATCAATATAAATAAATAATAAATAAATATCCTTGGACATTTTACACTGCGCTTCTAGTCCCTAACTAAGCAAAGCTTGTACTATGGGTACTAGAAAACGGATATAAACATACTTATACACTTTTTTTTGTAAATAAATACTTATTATACATAGAAAACACCCAGTCCAATACAAACAAATATGTTCATGCACACAAATGTTTGTACTGTGCGGGAATCGAACCCGCTACCTCCAGAATAGTAGTCCGTTTCGAACCACTACACCAAATGGCCGACTATTATATGTATTAACAGTTTGTATTTACGTGTACAACTCATAGCACAAGCTCTACCTAATCAGGTAATTGGTGTGGACAGCGAGCATGATTTATATTTATTGGTTTTTAATTTGCAGTGTGGTGACATAACTATAATTTAACGTATCTTATGTTCGAGTTATCCGGCCATCCGGCAATTTATAGCCTCTAATAAACCCAGTCTGATTTGATTTATGAGTATAAACACTAAATCACGTCAATTTTCTTGGACCTGGATAGTAAAACCCAACCATCACTTAAAGTTATTTGTTTATCAAGTACGGGAAATGTCCACAGACCGGATCGTATGCTACAAGTACTTTTGTTTCGCATAATTGAAAACATGGGAAGGAAAACATTTGTATACGGTAACCATATTCATTGGAAATTGTATTGAATTAATAGAACTGACATGGAAATGGAGACCGCAATTTGCTCTACTATTATTGACTGCAGCAAACGGATACAAGAAATTAATTACAGCTATTAAATTAATTAAAGATAGATTTTAATCTTTCTCTTATTTTAATCTAAAACGTAAATATTTTTAGTATAGATGGGTACCTTTTTAGTAATCAATTCTTTGGATGAATAATTTGAAATAACTATAATTTGACCAAAAAGTGAGATAATGTACTGTCGAAATACCAATTTTGTAACACCTGAAATCATAATTCTATACTATTATTTTAAAGTATCGCTTATTGAAAAAGTTAATAGTACCTAACTACCTAGATATATGCTTTGTATAAATATAAACTTTATCTTGGTCTGGCTAACTCTCGTATAGTAAAAAAAACTAAAAGAGGGAAATACAGAAGCCAACCGACCAGCCACCACCGTTGCAATCTCGCAACTTTGTCTGTCCCCAGAACCGTTAGCGCCAATAGATTTGCACAAATGGAAACAAATTAAATTCACACTATTACATTGTGCGCACTAATGAGATGTGCGCAGGCGCAGGCGTAGTGCGGAAGTGTGCTTCAATTAGCCGCGTGCGTGCAGCGTCTGTCGAACGGTGTGGGAACTGTATGGAGGAAGATAAAATGGCTGACTGTAGATGGAAAGATGAGACAGGTTGTATGTGCAAAAGAAGAAAATGTACTACTAGATGATAGCAAATGACCTAGGAGCAGATAGGAATCCATCTACAAGCTCTAGATCTGGACAAATGGACAAACTTCACTTTTACTGGTTGGGTTTTTATTGGCGGTCAAGCTGTAGATCCTGGCTACACAGGAGTTGCAGCGTTGGGAATGGTCTCGTAAACTCTAGATCGGTGAATTGTATTTAGAGCTCAAGCATAAGAAAAGTCTAAACTTAACGACTAAGAAAATTAACTAGCTTGAAGACTTCCTAAGATACTTTGTAATACATAATATCATATCTTGGCTCTGCAGCTCTTACGTAGCGCACTAACTAATGGCTTAAGTAATTTTATTTTGTCTCCACTGTAAAATATTGAATAAAATAGTAAACACTAACATTTAAATTTTAGACGACTACATACTCCATAGGGGAGGCCTATGTTCAGCCGTGGACGTCCTATGGATGAAATGATGATGATGATGGTGACACACGTCATAAAATGCGTCCATTATTTTTTTTTATTTTCCAAAACAGGTTTTCTTTTAGAATTTATTCATTTGATTCCTTTATGTCCATAGGCAATAACTTGCATTACAATAGAAGCAATTTCCTTGGTAATGTCTGTCATATCTTTCTTTGCAACGAGCCTAACAATACTCATACGCTCAAATCGTCACACGTCTATGACCGCATTTTGAACTTATCACAAAATAAGCACTATCATTACGAAGTACGTATCTACAGACGACGGCTGGTCAAGTTAAACACTGAGGCATCTTATCTAGTTGTATTATGTGCTATTTTACTACAAAAATGTACAGTCTAATGTGTCTGTACAATCGCATATCCGCGTCGACACCTCAAAGAAACAATTTGATAAGTCCATTCGTCACACACTTAGAGCTTTTGACTTAATTTCGTCGCTTTATTAGGACATCAAAGCGCGCCGAAAGGCCGACATCAAAAGAGCCGATCTTTCCCATTCTTTTTTTATTGTGGCAATGATTTTATTGATTTTGTATTATTGACCATTTGCGGTGAAGGAAGAGGCTTAGAAGTGTAATCTAAAATAGAAGGTGTAAAGTGTTTTTATTAGAGCATAAAAAGACTGAGGTAAGTTTAGATAAAGATGTGTATTTGACAGACCAGACTATAATTTTATTACTTGTCTGACTTACGCAGGCCCCACCGCAAATATCTCATTATTTAAAACCAGCTTGTGTAATGTTTATTTACTATACAAACACGTTAGGCTTCTGCTCTCATTTTATGGTACTACTAGCGTCTTCGTTCGCGTGGACCTCGTTTTACCCCCGTTAGATATCATGTTGATGTTCGGCTTCCCCCGAATGAATATTTACGAACGTCATACAGTAGTTTGTCCAGCGCTGTAGATTTTAACCAATGACGATAGGTAGATGGCGCTTATTAGACACGTCTTATTTATTTATTGAAATTTATTTGTCACATATCGTCATAAGTTAGCCTATATGTTAATCTGGGTTATAAACAATAATACCGTAAAGTTTCAACAAAATCCGTTCAGTAGTTTTTGCGTGAAAGAGTAACAAACATCCAGACATCCAGACATCATGACATCCAGACATCCAAACTTTCGCCTTTATAATATTAGTAGGATAGTTTTGGCAGCAGCAAAAAGTAGAGTATGATGATACTCTACTTTTTATTGCATTATGTCACCTAATAAATTAATTCTAGATTTTTTACTGCATGCTTTCTGAACCCGTCTAGCCAGGGTGAGCATAATTCAAACCTTCAATTTGCCTCTGATAAATTAGAAGGTCGTGCTCCTGCAGTGGACACTAAAAGACCAGGACATTATTCTTGGACATTATAAACTGCACCATCCAGTCTCAAACTAAGCAGAGCTTGTACTATGATGAATACATGTTTATCTTGATTTGTCATTCTATATGCTTCTATGCTTTTCCAGTTCACCCATTGGGCGTGATTCTAATTTGACGCGCTCTCTCTGAAACGGTCAATATTCAAGTAATTAGTTTAGTGGGTTTTGTTTGGGATCGATCCGATTCGATCCGGCCCGTGTTTTATCGATCTCGTTTGTAGATCGTTTTGTGAGAAAGGTCAAAAGATTTCAGTCAGAATAGAATCGTTAATCCGATTTGGTGGTGATGCACCTTTTGTTCTTGCGAATACATTTGAACTGTTATTGTGAAATAACTTTTATATTTTTATTGACAGTAATGGTTTGAAGTTTTGTAGCTTAAAAAGCAATATCAATTTGTTTCAGATAGTTTAAGCTGATCAAAATGTACTGGTGCGTGAGACAAAGAGATGGGTATTAAAATAACACCTGTTGGTATTATGATACGTAAAGAATAATATTTTTTTATTATAATTATTAACAAACAAGAAAAGAGCATGAAAGCACCAAAGTACAAAACAAAAATGCATCGCATGACATTCAGAGCGCTAGAAATTCCCAATCTAGCTAAAATCGTTTATTGATTTACCCATCAGCGGGTGAACCAAGTTGTTCTCCAGTCGACGAAGCACATGACGTCGCCCTGCGTAAGATTTAATGAATGCTACTGACAAATGCCATTCTTGTGGCGGAGTTTTGGGCCGACGCTGCGAAGGTTTGTTGTCGACACGACAAGAAGAAGAAGCGGGTGAACAATTTAGTCCAAAACAGCATCAATCTAACCCCGACCTCTGCATCCAATCACAAACTCAGCTAAACAAAAACGCATCCAGAGCGACAGAAATTCCAAAGTGCGGATAATGTCACAAGCAAGTGAAAATGTAAAACAAAACAGCATTACTCTAAGATCCCACTGCGTCCATAGCATAAACCCAGCAAAGCACAAAACAAAAACGCATCGCATGACATTCAGAGCGCTAGAAATTCCCAATCTAGCTAAAAGCGTTTATTTATCTACCCATCAGCGGGTGAACAATTTGGTCCAAACCATTGATAATATCACAAATAAGTGACAATATAACAAGGCAGTATCCATATAAAATAAAACAATATCAATCTAAGATCCTACCACTGCGCCAAAGCACAAAACAAAAACGCATCGCATGACATTCAGAGCGCTATAAATTCCCAATCTAGCTAAAAGCGTTTATTTATGTACCCATCAGCGGGTGAACAATTTGGTCCAAACCATAGATAATATCCTAAAAGCTTTTATTTGTTTACCCATCCACAGCGGGAAAACAATTAGGTTTTAAACGTGGAATGTGTCACAAACAAGTAATATCTTCTTCTTCTTCTTCGTCGCTACACTCTTGCCAGAGTGGTCGTGGTCGTCACACCAGGTCCGGTGGCAAGTCTCACAATCCGTCGCCATTCCTCTCGCACTGCAGCCTTTCTTGTGCACTCGTGGAGTGGACCATTGAGAGCGGTTTTGATCTGGTCAGTCCAGCGCATTGGCGACCGGCCGCGCGCTCTTGTGCCCTCAACCTTCCCCTGCACGACAGTCGACAAGTCGTTCAACAGAAGCGACGTCTCCACGTGTTATATGGCCAAAGAAAGTGAGTATAATAATATACGACTTTGGAGGATGGAAGAAAAATGGACGAAATTATTAAATGACAATATAAAACAACACAAAACCGCATCAATTTCAGATCCTAACCTCTGCGCCAAAGCACAAAACAAAAACGCATCGCATGACATTCACAGCGCTAGAAATTCCCAATCTAGTTAAAAGTGTTTATTTATCTACCCATCATCGGGTGAACAAATTGGTCCAAATAAACATGTTTAATATCACAAACAAGTGACAATATAAAACAAAACAAAACCGCATCCATGTGAGATCCTAACCTCTGCGCCAAAGCACAAAACAAAAACGCATCGCATGACATTCAGAGCGCTAGAAATTCCCAATCTTGCTAAAAGCGTTTATTTATGTACCCATCAACGGGTGAACAATTTGGTCCGAGCCGTGAATGACGTAACAAGCCAGTATCAATATAAAACAAAACAGCATCAATCTAAGATCCCACTGCGGCCATAGCATAAACCCAGCAAAGCACAAAACAAAAACGCATCGCATGACATTCAGAGCGCTATAAATTCCCAATTTAGCTAAAAGCGTTTATTTATCTACCCATCAGCGGGTGAACAATTTAGTCCGAGCCGCGAATAACGTCACAAACAAGTATCAATAAAAAACAAATCAAAACCGCATCAATCAGAGATCCTAACCTCTGCACCAAAGCACAAAACAAAAACGCATCGCATGACATTCAGAGCGCTAGAAATTCCCAATCTAGCTAAAAGCGTTTATTTATCTACCCATCAGCGGGTGAACAATTTAGTCCGAGCCGCGAATGACGTAACAAACCAGTATCAAAATAAAACAAAACAGCATCAATCTAAGATCCCACTGCGTCCATAGCATAAACCCAGCAAAGCACAAAACAAAAACGCATCGCATGACATTCAGAGCGCTAGAAATTCCCAATCTAGCTAAAAGCGTTTATTTATCTACCCATCAGCGGGTGAACAATTTGGTCCGAGCCGTGGGAATGTTGGCGCGCGTATCGGCGCGATCTCATCTGATACGGCGCTTTATCTCGCGCGATCTGCGCACGAGTGTGGCGCGCGTACGGCCCAGGCGCACGGGCTATGGTTGCCGAGTGGACTGCCTTTTTTATTAAACTATTTTGTAATGAAAACGAAATAATAAAGGGTCGTTCATTCGTTCGTCTCAGCCAAATGACGTCCACTGCTGGACAAAGGCCTCCCCCAAGGTTTTCCACAATGAACGGTCCTGCGCTGCCCGCATCCAGACTCTTCCCGCTACCTTTACCAGATAATTGGTCCACCTAGTAGGATGCCTGCCCACGCTACGTCTTCCAGCCCGTGGTCGCCACTCGAGAACTTTCCTGCTCCAACGGCCACCGTCTCTACAAGCTATGTGCCCCGCCCACAATAAAGGGTCATCATCAGGTCATTTAGTCTCCACTGCAGAAGTACGACCTCTCTAATTTACCAGAGACAAAAGGGAAATTCAGCCTTCACTTCCCACACTGGCCAGATGGATTGGGAAGGCTAGGTGTTTGTATATTTATTGTTTTGTCCTCTTTTATAACATCCACGGGAAAAGTGAGAGTAGCCTTATTCTTCCGAACCTCATAGAGGATACTCCAGTAATTACTTTCACGTAGTTTGGAACAAAGATAAAGTGGAAATGGCACATAAATGTTACGGGTCGTACGTAACTTAGTGATCGCGTGATGACAAGGAGGCAAAAAATTGGCACAAAAAATATTAAGCTTTACCAAAAAAAAGTTCTTTTCTATCATTCTTATGATAAGTTAAGTGCCAGGCGAGAGACGAGTTATTACTAGAAATCTGGCGTCACATTTAAAGGTTATTCAGTAGTAGTCTTTTTTTTTTCAGGCAATACTTGTTTTATGTCCTCATAAAAGTTACAGGCGCTTTTAATAAACAAAATACTGTCTACTTGGCAACCCTAGCTGGTATACGTTTAAGGCCGCTCTAGGTGAACTGTTTATTTTTTGTAGGTGAAGAAGGTTGAACTATAGAGTTCAGTAATTTGAGAATTATTGAGAACGGAGACAGGTAGCCCTTGTAAATAACACTTTATAGGTAGCTTTCCTGAAACGCAGGAGGGCTTGCTTTTATTAATATAGTATTTTATACCTAGGGACATTTTTCTATCATCTGATAACTGAAGCTTAAAATTGAGAGTTTTATCTTACGTTAACTCAGCTATCGTACAAATACATATGAAAATGGCATAGAATCATCTTGACCGGTTAGTTATCATAATTATGGTTCAGAATCACCTACCTTGAGGCTTCTACAGCAACAGGCAGCAATGGTACTGGTTACCTGTAACAAAAAATACGTCACCATTATTAAGTAGAATGTACACTAAAAGTTGTTATGAGAGTCACTTTAAATTACAATGTTAACCAGGGACTTTTACTACCAGTGCCTATTTACACTATTTTTTCATCTGAGTAATGGAATCAAAGAAAGTTTATTTTCCAATCATTAAAATTCCAGCAAATGTTAATGTTATCAAGTTATTTATTTATTTGTTATAGGTTTACAAACAGTTTACAGTCTAGGCTTCATCGTTATGTTAGTATTTTACGCCATTTCATGTACGCCAAAAGAAAATTTGTCGTATATACCGGCTAGAATCTAACTAGATTATACAGCACATCAGACTGTATTCTGGTGCAATATCGACCCTATTACAACTGTATAAGATGCCACAGTATTTAGCTTGACACGCTATCATGTACAGTCACGGAATGAAAAGGTTCGTCAGTTTTCAAATTGATTCCTTCAACGCATCGCGAGCACATATTACCTTTTGAAACTTTGTTACAGAATAATCTCGAGTTAGAGAAAATAATCTTTAACTGTTCGTCAGTAAAGTTCAAAATTATACAGATCAAAGTGTTTGACGATTTAACTTGTCAAGAAGATTATTATGATTGATAAACTAAAACCTTCTTGTTGGTTCAACCTGCCATTATCTATGAAATAAAAAAAAACTACATTTTGTAACATTGCACTGATGGGATAGAAAAATAAACAAGCAAAACCTTATTCGTTACCAAACGTCATATTTATTTAAATGTTAGCAGCACTGTTTCTTGCACGGTTATGTTGGCAGGTTTGACTCTTACAATACCTAGTGCAAGCGAAAACCGACACTAAGGTGACGAACCTTTTCATTCCGCGACTGTACATTGCGCGCGTAACGCACGCATGTAGCCAACATTCCGCGGGCTCGGGCATCGCGGCGCGTGCGCGATTGATTTGTCGACCGCACGTCTGAGGCTCTGCCGGCCCAAGAAGAACAGCAATGGCGGACTGGAGCGGACACGAAATACTAAAATTTCTTGAAATATAGATGCATCCAGTCCCAATCTTCGAAAAACTATAAAATATTGGGTGAAATGTGACTTCCGTAATTTTCTTAAATATTCAGGATTCAGAATAATTCAATTCAAATATCTTGTTTTCATTGTTTGTTCTGGGCCATATTCAGGTTTATTTTCATATTCACGTAAAACAGAATATGAAATTCGAAACAAAACGGCTGAAAGAAAATTTCGCATTCGCACACACAGTGACAGAAACATTCTATTATTTTCTTTTTAAATTCCCTCTACTGAATCGTCTGCAATGTACCTAAAAATGTATCAAAACAAATTCCACAACTTAGTTAAGGATTTTATAGAAAACCAAACGTACATGCGTACAATCGCTACATGCAACAACTCAACCAATCGTCCAAATAGAACGGTGGCGGAATATAAAGCGCGACGCCCGCTGACATCATCTGACGCCAGATTAATGCAAGCGATTAGCCAGCATTATATTATTATATTTAGGTAGGCTGTTTGGCTTGCATTCCGGGACCGTCTGGCTTCCTGGCGTGTAATAAAACAAATGATAGTGACAATTGTAATTTTCAGGCTGTAGATGAGAAATCAGTATTCAAGTACGAAAATCAAATCACAAGTATGAAAATGCGTACATTCCTCATACAAATTGGAAGCCAACTAAACTTTAGGATTGATTTGCGGGTGATCTCAGTTTAAAAAGTGACTCACTTGTCATTTAACTTAAAGTAGTTAATTGGTTTTGTTAATTAAAAACTCACACCGACATAACTGCACGCAGGAGGATTTAATGAATGCTGCTGACAACGCCACTCTTGTAGCGGAGGTTTGGGCTGACACTGTGTAGGTTTGTTGTCGACACGATAAGAAGAAGTAGATACCAACATAGCCCAAAGAATTGCTAAGATCAGCTTGGCAGTCCGTAGGGCACATATTTCGTAGAGTTGATGGCTGTTAGGGCAGAAAAGTTCTCCAGTGGCGACCACGGACCGAAAGACGTAGTGTGTGCAGACCCCACACTAGGTGGACCGACGATCTGGTAAAGGTCGCGGGAAGTGCCTGGATGCGGGCAGCGCAAGACCGGTCGTTATGGAAATCCTTGAGGGATGCCTTTGTCCAGCAGTGGACGTCATTTGGCTGAAACGTACGAATTAAAACCTCATTCTTCTATCTACTTAACCCAGATACCTTATGTTCTATTGTCCCCGCGAATGACGAATCAAGTGCAAGCAGTGTCCTTTAACCGATTGCTAATTGTGCCTTTGTTCTTCGACCTTAACCTATTAACCTTCCAAGCCATCCGCATGGCAGCCGGCCAAGCTGGCTCTCTTTGTCCAGTATTGTCTCCCGATTGGAGAGTTATGGCTCTTTGTATGGACGCACTAGTTTGGCACTATGACCGCGTTTGTGGCACTACTCTGTCTGTAGGTAGTATGCGTAGGGCTGGCGATTTGATTTTTCCAATGCTGATATAGATCCATTGAGTGCTACTGCTCTTGGAAGATTAATTAACATTTATCAATTATGTATGAAGTACTTATCATATGAAATACTTGGTTGGGTCTAATAAATAACTACTGAAAACTGCTCTTCTACTATTTCTTGTCTCTATTTCTTTGACTCTACATTGCAAGCAATGATATCGCCGTTTTTTGACCGTACGAGGATTCTAGCCGTTGTTATTTCTGGATTTTCTATCTTAATGTAGAATCACTCAAAAAGTACTAAGCTAATTTATATTCTACATATTTATTTTTATAACAAATCCTACCTAAATTACATCTGAAGCTTCTCAAATAGTCGTAGATTCTGAAATGTAGCTTTGATCTGTCCTTTTCTCTTATACATCTCGCTATCACATACTATAGGCATACTGTAAGTTAATCATTAACTGAACTACTGTTTGAAAATCAATTTCTACGCGTACTTAAATCAAAATTTATGCACTGTGCTGTTAAGTAGGTATAATAAATCTTTCGTCTAACTTAATATAGCCACAATGTGTATGTTAAATACCTAACACATTCACTCCAAAGGGCGCCTCAGAGCAAAAAACCCAGTTCATTGTCTGTCCCAACAGCTCATAAATACACATTTTATCATACAAAAGATAGTAAACATCACAGAATGCAGATTTGATCGCCGGACGATTACTCCGAAGTTTGTTAACACCAAGCTCGCAGTTTTGTGCTTGGCGTTCACTATAGAAAAAGTAGTATTGTTTTTTAGTATTAACTTTGAACCTACCACAACACAGAGCACATAGTTGTTGAGGTCTTTTTTTAAAAAAAAACAAAAACTCCTTGAAATGAAAATTTATTGATAAGATTTTAATGTAATTAAATTTAAAAAAGCGTATTTACTGAAACAAACCTACTGAACTGACAACTTAAAAACAATTTCCAATGGGTTTTATGATTTATATATTATTATCAAAGTGTGCTCTAATTCTGCAGCACACTTTTTTCTTATTTTTGGAAAGAGCTTTTATGGTATACTTAAACTTTCCAAAAAATATCCCCATCCTGCAGTGTGCATTTCTTTTAATATTTATTTTTTACAAAAATCCAACAAGTGAAGTCGGGTTGAACACCCAGTGTCACCAACTGATTAGCAATTCCAGACGTACGCTCGCCAAATACAATACGATACGATGATCCGCTAAAACAGTCTTGGTACATACGAGTACTAACCTGTGGTCACCTCGGGTTTAGGGTACGTATCTTGAAAACGTTCGATTTGAAATCGTATACGAATTCGCATAATTACCACGCGATGTCCTGAAAATATTTTGATTTCTTTTTCGTGATTTTTCATTTAGTAAAAACAATACAAGACAAACAACGGGAAATAAAATCGTTCTTCTAACTAAAAAAGGATTTTTCGCACATGAAATTCGATCGCTTCAAAAATTCTTCCTCATATGTATGATAAGGCTCTATCATAAACTCAGAAGGACAGCGGGTTGTTGAAATACGAACACGAAAATACTTCACTCTTGATTTATTATAACTTCTTCTTATAATAGTTAGGCACAGTAATTATTACAATAATAAGTAGGTAACAAGATATCCGATACAGTGGTTAGGACAATGTTAACGGTTTCGATTCTGCAGCGAGACTGCGCTCCTCGACACCGTTACCCATAACGAAAACTTCCCCTACCGCAATGCGGCGGACGTCGCATTGACCAAGATGTTCCCGCCTTGGCCAATGGGAAGTCAGCAACAATACTTAATATTAACTAAATACTATACTATAATAATAATAATTATGGACTGAGTAACAAAATTAATTAATGATTTATGGTACTATTTATACACATTAAATATTTGTATTTGATAGCGGAAGTAGTAAAATTAGGATACAAACGTTACTTTAAATGAACTAAATACAATATTAATTATAATGATCATGAATAAACTAAAATACATTTATTTAGTGAATTATAGTCATACTTATGTACATTACACATTAGTATTTGATGCCGGAAGTAGTTAAATTACGACAACTCGGCCATCTATCTTTAAACGAGTCCTCTCGTTAATTTAAAACATGAAATTGGAATACATTTAGATATATAATAGGTTTATTACATAATGTATTGTATTCTATAATTATTTTAGAGTAAATGCTCATTTTCAATTTAATTCAATTAGTGACATAAATGAGAGCAATAAAATGTTAAATAATCCCTAAATACCAACGTCAGCACATTAAATCATAGATTTAGCTACCGAATCGCACATGATGCCCATACAAACTTACATTCCATATCGTCAGTTGCAGGTTCACTTGGGGTAACTGACAAAATACAGTTTTTCAGTAGAGCCGTTTAAAGTTTTTTTTCGTCTTAAATCGGACATAACTTTTTTCCTATTTAACCTTTTTTGGATCTGTTTTTACAGAAATGCTTAGAATTCTACGCGGTTTTCGATTAAATAAAAAGAATTATCTAATATGTCTTAGTTAAGGAAATAAATTGCAGTTACACCAATGTATTTTTGTACTTTTGACAGTTACACTAATTTTACACCATACTTTTGGACAAAACATAGGTCAAATTGGTGTAAGTACTTCCCAAATTAAAATAATTTGATGCATTTGCTGGGTTTTGTTTACTTAGTTGCTGTATAATTTATGTAAAAGTATTAAAAAATAAGAGAATTCATGAAAAAAATAACATTTTGTCGTTTTCTTTATTTTTTTAAAATTTTATTAGAAGTAACTTTTATTTTATTCATTAAAAAATGATAAAAAAGNTTACGACATATGATAATAATATTTATTCAATAAGCAGTCAATAACATAGTGGTAAATAAGATAGCCATAATCGACTGCTGCTTGCTAGGTGCCCTTTTCACTTATAGCTATTATTGATAAGAAAATTAACATCATAATATTCAGCGTTTAGGTACGTGTCACTAAAGACACTTTTCATCAATTTATTTTTCAGAAGTAATATTTTTTGTTTAAATTTTGATATTTTGACACTATTTGTGTATTTGACTATAAACTACTCAAATAATTCATGCTCATCACAATATGTAGTTAATTTACCTTATAAATTCAAGCCAACTTTAATAGTTTGAAATAATACAAAATAAGCAAAATGAAAATATCGTATTCAAAATATATTCAACACTATTGTTATTAGGTTATCGACTTCTGAACCTTTAGTTGTAAACCCCTCAAGCAGCCATTGAACAAGTAATATATACAGAAATATCTATAATACCTTATTTCACTTAAAAAATCATCAAAAGTCAAGTACCTTCACAACGCCGAGGATTTAACACATTTGCGGCACGTGTCGCCGTATCGCGCGTGCTCTTGGCATATCAAGGTACTGATTATTGAAATCAAATCGTTATGTTTTTTATAAAGCGAAGCTTACTTTGTATTTTTCTGTTTTAAATAATGTTTAAAGCGATACTTTTTTTTGTTAAGACGAACAGTCGCTTGTTGGTTTGTTTTACTTTCTGTTTAAAAATAGTTTAATAGAATATTGGTAAATAGTAGTAGTAATAGTAGAAAATAGTAGAACGCGTCGTGTGAGATGTAACAAATTACTCATAATTATAAGACTCCCGAAACTACCCGCATTAAAAGTGTAATTATCCTGCTTTCGCCTCCNATGCCCATACAAACTTACATTCCATATTATACAAGTTATTATACATCCTTAGGCATTTATATACATTCATAATCATAACCCTACTTAACGACCATTTAGTTCATAACCTTAACTAGAGTGCATATTATATTTAGTCCTCACATCCTTAGACATAATATTATATACATTAATTTATATCATAAGTCATAACCTTACTTATTGACCATCTAGGTCATGACTAACTAGAGTGCAGACATTTTGTCCATACATCCTTTAGACATAATATGTATAATATACATTCATTCATTCATAATCATCCTTACATAATGATCATCTAGTTCATGACCTTAACTAGGGCGTTTAAGCCAGTTGCCCGGTCCATGACGTTGACCGTTACCGGCAATAATGACTGCTGTGCCGGTTGACGACCTTAACCAGCACAACAAACTTAATTTAGTTTTTACCCTTAATTGTTGTGGATGCCTAATTAGTAGTGACAGTAACAAGCCTAAAAACATAGGTATTCAAGAAGCATCAGACCCATTACGAGTCTCATTATCAGACTGATGACGTCTCATCAGAAGAAACAGACTGTGTGATAGAAAGCCAGGGAAATATTTTATCTACCGCGATTATAGCCTTTTATCATTTACGCTTTCGTGTCTTCTACGTATCGGACATTCGGAAGTACTTTCTTGATACGGTAGGGACCTCTACATTTAGATTCAAGTTTCTTAGACTGTCCCTCGATTCCAGTTGTTGCACGTATGATCCTAACTAGGTCACCTACTCAACGCATCTACATGTGCCATCCTTTAACCGGTATATCCATTAAGACTTTACTGGTACTTATTTAATTTCGCGAGACCCCAACAAAATATCACTAGAGCTAACAAGTGTGCATTTTACGGTTCTGTAAGGGTCTGATTTTTGGAATATCACATCTGTGCCCGTTTTTATGATTTTAATGGTAGGGCGTTCTGTAAATGTGTGACCTAATAAGAGGGGCATGGTATGATATGGTCATCGACCACAAGAATGTTTACATTATGTTTGGTAGTCCCCTGTATCTCAACAGTTGCATATAACGAACCAATAGGATGCAGCGTCAGCAATGCCTTTTAGCAATGGGCCACTTACATCCTGCCATTTCAATTGTAGCCGTTTGGCTTCGCTAACTCGTATCAAAGTACCTTCGCTACCTAAATCAACTAAACAATGCAACAACTGATTATTGATTTTGGCAGGCATCTTATATTTAAGGCTAGTATTGAACCCGTTATCAACGTTTAACCGCTTTTACTCTTATCGTCTGTGGCAATACTATTTTTCGATTTAGGGCAGTCCGCGACTAAGTGGCCTAGTAGTTTGCAATTTGTGCATTGAAGCCTGGGCTTTGGGCAGCGCAAAGATGGATGACCCTTCTCATTGCAGTTATAGCATAGTAAATTATTATTATTGGAGTTTAGAAAGGTATTAGCAGATCTATCATTAGAATGAGTTGGGTTATTATTCAGTTTTTCCCTGTCCCTATTCCTCGCGACGTCGTTATTGGTTCTATCATGTCCTACCTTAATGGATTTCAAAAACTTGAGAACTTGTTCAGGTTCATTAAACTCGGCACTTTGCCCACCTACCCGTACATTCCGATCATCAATACCAGCTAACAAGCAGTCTACTGCGCGTCTACCTGTGATTTCGCAACGATTCAAGAGGTTCATTTTTGAATAATAATATAGATCCAAAAATTCTCCGTAACGGACACGTTTGGCTAGCATTTCCGTTAATAATTCTGCGTAATTTTCCCTCGTTGGGAAAGATTCACGCAGCTTTATTTTCCATTCGGACCACGAATGAAGTAGAGAAGGTAACCCCTGATACCATGTTTTTGCTATACCCTGAAGCTTGGACATCGCGTAATAAACTATCTGCCTATCACTCCATCCGTATATTTGAGCGCATTCATCTACCTTATGAATCCATGCATCTACAGTCTGTTCCTTATTTAAAGGGTCAAATTCGGGCACAACATTTAGGACCGGGAACTTGTCACTGTCGCTACTAGTCTTTAAATTGCTCATTACATCAATAAATTTCTGAAAAAACATATTCTGGACATCATTGCTATTATTCTTATTAGCTACATTAGATACAGGCGATTGCGGTACGTTTAGTCTAGACCTCGACCTTGATCTT
The DNA here is from genome assembly GCF_004193835.3 of Ostrinia furnacalis. Classification (NCBI taxonomy): domain Eukaryota; kingdom Metazoa; phylum Arthropoda; class Insecta; order Lepidoptera; family Crambidae; genus Ostrinia; species Ostrinia furnacalis. The sequence continues at coordinate 26,383 of NW_021131500.1, read as the reverse complement.
GATTTAGGTGATAACCTTCTATCCTTGGAATTATTAAATCTGATATGCTCACGTGAATCTGGCCGCCTTGAAGTAGATCTTGAGCGCCGTGAGCACCTCGAGCGCGACCTCCTCCGTCTTGAACGCCGGATGCACGGGGACCGGGTTGGAGAGCGACCTCTGGACTGGCTGCGGCTCCGGTCTTCATCAGAAACCACTGCATGGTGGCAGGATTCCCTCGCCTTCCGAGACTTGGACCGACGACGTCGGTAGGCTTTATCCTTGCCCATGGTTCACCTCGGAACAGAAATATTACATTAATGCCGTATTCATTCCCACTACGTACGTAGCTATGCTTCGTATTGAAAACACAAAGTCGATTGGACCACTCAATATTATGGGCAGAAAACTTTCATGTTATGTTTGAATATAACGACTTAAAATGCTAGGGTACATTAGAAATAATCGAAATTATTATATTCTAGTAAACACTAAATCAAATTGTTTTAATATTAACCTTAATAATATTTCACTCCGAATACTTGTAGTTACTTCCACTAGACATGCAGCATATAATTATACGCATAAATCAGATGCCTAGACTCATATGAATGTAAAATATTGGAAGGCTCGAAACCATTTTAACCCAGTGATATTTCGATTATATACTCATTGGGTAGGTAATAATACCTGTATTGTGTATTATTTGTGTATAAAAACAAAATTTTTCTTCGTGTTAATTTTCAATACCAATTGTGGTGGTATGCACGAACATAAGAAAAAAAAATCTACCAGTACATCAAGTAACTTGCATTAACACGGTCATACAAATTTGATGTTATCATAAACTACTTTTTGTAAAATATGAAATAATCAGGATAGAAAAGACAAAAAAAAATGTCGGTACTTACACTTCGTTTTGCAGGCGTTTTTTTCAGATCCCACTTCTGAGATATGATAAGGCTCTATCATAAACTCAGAAGGACAGCGGGTTGTTGAAATACGAACACGAAAATACTTCACTCTTGATTTATTATAACTTCTTCTTATAATAGTTAGGCACAGTAATTATTACAATAATAAGTAGGTAACAAGATATCCGATACAGTGGTTAGGACAATGTTAACGGTTTCGATTCTGCAGCGAGACTGCGCTCCTCGACACCGTTACCCATAACGAAAACTTCCCCTACCGCAATGCGGCGGACGTCGCATTGACCAAGATGTTCCCGCCTTGGCCAATGGGAAGTCAGCAACAATACTTAATATTAACTAAATACTATACTATAATAATAATAATTATGGACTGAGTAACAAAATTAATTAATGATTTATGGTACTATTTATACACATTAAATATTTGTATTTGATAGCGGAAGTAGTAAAATTAGGATACAAACGTTACTTTAAATGAACTAAATACAATATTAATTATAATGATCATGAATAAACTAAAATACATTTATTTAGTGAATTATAGTCATACTTATGTACATTACACATTAGTATTTGATGCCGGAAGTAGTTAAATTACGACAATGATCAAACGAACTTACCAAGTGAAGTTCGATCTAAATTATCCTGTTTTCGCCGAAGAGATTTAAGGTCCCTCCCAACCCGAAGATTTCTATATCTTCTTCCCTGGAGGTAAACGTCAATGTCATCTCTTCTCTAAATATAATGAGACCGCTCGGACACCGAGCCCACAGCGTGGTAGGGGTGGGGTTGCCCGCTCTTTTGTTTTTTAATACTACTACGCTGAATATTGTGTGCGGATTGGGTTGTCGTACAGGGGTACTACATGGTAAAATAAATCTCTTCGGCGAAAACAGGATAATTTAGATCGAACTTCACTTGGTAAGTTCGTTTGATCATTCAATAATAGCTCAAGTGATGATTTTAAAAGTAAAGTTTGGATGAGTTTCAACAAATAAGTGTAAATGTAACCGGAGCTATGAGACAGCTTACCCTAAAAAAATTCGGTTACTCACTTCTTTTGTAAACTGCATAATGAATAAATTATGAAATTAACAAGTGAAAACAGTTTCTGTGTAACCAAGCTTGCAGTACAGATGACACCAAGCTAAATTCCACGATACCTTATGTGACTGTAACAGGTTCCATTTTACAATAAAACTGTATAATCTGATGCGCTGTTGACTGTATCACAAATTCATCAGAACTGTCTAGATATAGAGTTTATTTGATATTTGACGAAACTTCATAAGCATCTCAAACACCGGCCTAGAGTGACTTAAATACATTTGCATACATCATCCTAAACTAACAAGACAATACACCCTTCGTCGTTCCAAATAAGAATGCGACGTGTAATTATGACAGCTACTGTAATGCCACTGGTTTGGGCAAATGGGTCGATGAGGAGAAAGAATGGAGAGATAAAACAATTTGGAGACGGCAAAGAGGTTAACGTTTTAAAAGTGGTGTGTACGTGGCATTCGTTGGTTAACAATTGAAGGAAATTTTGTGAAATAGAATAATAAATTTACCCTTTCAGCTTTTCATAAATGGTTGTTAAAGTGAAAATCTTTTAATTTTCTCATTGTGTTGTCTTTTCAAATGAAGTTATGTACAAACATAGAGAATAAAATTATTTGTTCTAATTCCGCTGTGTGGGTCACAATTCTGGTATCAGAATCTATGAGTGAACAATAAATAGAGCGATTGATTTGTTCGTTTTCTTAATAAAAAAAAATATAAAAAAATGGTATCAAGAGGACAAAATTAAATGTCAAGTCTCAGGATATATTTCTTTTTGGACGTTAAAATTGATTAAAATCTGCAGTTTCCATATAACTAAACCCAACTATAACTAAATGAAATATAACTAAACACAAATATAACTAAACCAAAAAAGATTAATTGTAACAATTAGGTAAATTAAATAATGAAATTATTTGTTCAAAAGTTACTTGGCACATCCAAAGGCTTCGTGCCTCTATATTCGTATATACTCTTATATTTTCTATTTAGGCATACGAACTCATTGTCTACACTTGGCGAAGTCACAAAATGTATGCTCTACACATTCATACTTTTCTGCTCTTGTTACTTTATTACCAACACATAAAGTTCAAATTAAAAGTTATCTTCAAATCTTCAGTTTGTATCACACTAATCCATTTTAAACACGCAGTAACACGATTAACGATGACTCTTATTACACTTTGTTTAGGACTGATATTTGAATGTATAATAATGCATAATTCGGTAGCTAACAGGGCCAAGTGCATTGTGTTCAATCTCAAATTATGTATGAGTCGAAAATAAAAGGCTTGTTTTGTTTTTTGGTGCCCCATTATTACGTTTGGGGCCGTCTGTCTGTCACATATTATTTTATGTTTGATGACGTTGACAATTTTTGGTCTAATTTACATTTTCCTTTTTCAGTAGATGTCACCGTGACAACTGTCTAAAGTAGATAAATTATATTTTTATGGTAAACGAGAACAATATTCCCAAATTAGCCAAGTGACGTGAAAGATAGTCATAAATAAGTTTTAAAACATTTATTTGTATAAAAAAACTTTGAGTAGAAACAATCAGGCTTCTCACAATCAATCTTGACATTACAACATTCAATATCCCATGTCACATAAAAATATGATAACATAAAACCCATAATTTGGAAGTTAAACTTTTATAATTAGTTAAATTAATAAAGTTAATAGCAGTTAGCGTTTATAAATCACTACCATTACTCAGCCGATAATCGCATAATCGAAATGATCACGCGTCAAAACTAAGTATACAAGCTTAGATTACAATCATTAGTAGGCGTACACCGCAGGACAAAATTATGGTACTTTAAATTAACTTAACTTTGTTGCATGCAGGTAAATACTAATTAAAATCAATTAAGCTATGGTTAATTGCTCATAAATAATCTAACAATGTTTCAGTCAAAGTGATATTTACAAACTTTGAAAACACTAAAATAAATGAAAATATTGATACTTGCAAACATTTGTGTATAGGTTAATGATGACTATTGTTGGGAACCGGTGGGTGGACCAACCTCTTGTCTATGTTTTTATACTTTTTTACTCTTTTTGATACCATTTGTTTCTAGTTTTGAAGTTTATGTTTTTTTGATAGCCGTCTGGGCATTTAACGCAGAAATTACATCTTTATTTTAAACCGAAGATATTTTCTTATTTCCGCACGCCCGAGTGGCTGTCCGCTAAAACTATCAACAAGCATTATTTTTGGGCATCGGTGTATTCCAAGATAAGCAGATATAATCTATTCAGCTCCTGCACTTCTTACACTGCATAATTATACTCTTACATACATTTTCAATACACGCATCATGATGCTCTATCGTTAATCAAACTTGCTTGTACCAGTTTTAAATTTATATAACTGGCACATTTCCTTGTCCGCCACTGCATTTCACTCACTCAAACCATCCAAAGCTCCCACATATTAGAGCGTGGGTGTAGTTATTATTTCACCCAATTATAAGAAACCCAATGATCTCTCAAGACACCTACACCTGGGTTTGGTCTTGAAGATTATTATTTTTACGATAAAGTTAAGATCTCATTAGTAAAGAAGAGAAATTAATTGTTTGTACGAAGTCGGATATTTTTAATGGCGGTTGAAATGGGAAGTTGACAAATCAAATATTTTGAAAGTGATCTCATGTTACATTTTAGAAACCTTCCTTCATAATGTGGAGGTATTCTTTCTTACTCATATAAATAAATAGATACTTTGTTTTACAATCCTAAGAACATAAATCACACCACTTCACCATTGGCGCTAACTTGTGAGCGAAGATATTACAGCCATTGAATTAACCTAAAGTTAGAACTAAAGTCGCTGACATAGCCCGACGGATTAGCAAGCTGAAGTGGCAATGGGCAGGGCTCATAGTATGCAGAACTGACGGCCGATGGGGCAGCAAGGTTCTGGCGTGGAGGTAGGTCGTCCACCCACAAGACGGACCGACAACCTCATAAAGGTAGCCGGATGCAGGCCGCCACCAACCGGCCAGTGTGGAAATCATTGGGGGAGGCCTATGTTCAGCAGTGGTCGTCCTATGGCTGAAATGATGATGATGATGATGAGTTATCATAACTTATTTCGTATAACTGCTTATGTTGTTATTTAATTTTCAGCATTAGGAGTTGCATCTCAAACTAATTTGAAAATTATAAATAACTTAAAAAAATCGAACTGCCTAAGGCGGGAATTGAACATTTCGACGGGTTCATTCAGTGTCTAAGTAGCTCCGTTGGAAGAGCAGTCGCCCGGCAAGCGGAAGGTCGTGGGTTCAATTCTCGCCTTAGGCAGTTCGATTTTCGATTTTTTCAAGTTATTTATAGTTTTCAAACTGTTATGTTGTTTAGTTATTTAATTTTTAGCGTTAAGAGTCGCATCTCAGTCTGTTATGTTGTTGTTAGGCGTAATAGTAAAAAAGTTTGTAATAAGGGTCTACCTTCACATTGATAAATAATTTGAATCTGAATTAGTAGCGTAAATAAAACACACACGCCTATCAACCACTCGTATCTATCACCGACGTGCCAACCGATTACCGCGAAGCCATTAACGAATTCTTCTAAAAATAACCACCGAACCTGAGCCACCGACCGCCTGAATACAAAACGATTCTAATCCGATTTAAATTCATATCGATATCGGCGACGCGTGCGCCCGCTGCGGTTTAAACGCCGCGCACGCGCCGCTCCTGGCGCTGTGGTGGCCATTATTTGTGGTTTAAGTTTACTTTTATTGAATACTAGCTGACCCGGCGAACTTTGTTCCGCCTTAATGGCAATAAATAAGCAGACTTTTTTTTAATTTCGAACGGGATAAAAAGTATCCTATGTCCTTCTCCTGGCTCTAAACTACCTCCCTGACAATTTTCAGCTAAATCGGTTCAGCCGTTCTTGAGTTATAAGCGAAGTAACCATCACGACTTTCTTTTATATATATAGATTTCAGATATACATGTCAAATTCTGGAATGTTCTGGAATGGAGGCCGCGTACCAGAAAACGCAGCGTGGGACGTCCACCTACAAGGTGGACCGACGACATCGTAAAGGTATCAGGGAAGCGCTGGACGCAGGCCGCTACCAATCGATCAACATGGAAAGCATTGGGGGAGCCCTATGTTCAGCAGTGGACGTCCTATGGCTGAAATGATGATGATGATGATGACATGTCAAATGTAATCGAATAGATTCTGATTATAAGAGATAGCAAAAAACATAATGTTAAAGAAACACTTATACTAGACTAAAGTACCTCTAGCACGAAAAACTTTCGACTTCGTCGTTCGTTTGCGTATTGGAATCGCCATCAAAAGACTGAGTACGAAAACTAAAACAGTGCCCTTGTGAACGTGTCGTAAAGTGAACTTAGTATGAGAAATGGTTGCATGAAACTTATTTTGACAATCAAAATTGTCACGTTATCGTTTCATTCGAAAGTTGAGTATCTAATTTTTTGCGAATACGCAAACCATTCGAAGACGAAAGTTGTTCATGCTAGAGGCACTGGACAAAAAAACTACAGAGTAGTCAGGTTTCTCACTTGATAGTGCGACGATCTGTGTGCCTACCATGAGTTTACGTTAGGTGTGCTCGCTAGCGACTGCGTAAAAAAATGACATTTAAATGTATGACATATTGTGCAGCGCCCCTAGCGGCTACTTTCAAGAAATAAAATCTTCATAGAATTTTTTGACGTATTCGCTAGCGAGCTCACCTAACGTAAACTCATGGTAGGCACACTGGTAACGGCTACGGTCAGCACAAAAAAAAGACAGATCGTTGTGGAAATCTTAAGACCTTTGTCCAGCAGTGGACGTTTTACAGCTAAAACGAACGAATGATTTATAGCTACTAAAGTCATATTAACACTTTTTCTCTTCTGTTGCAGGTGCTGTAAATGCCCTTAGCCAAAGGGCTTGATATCGCCAAATCAGTTCAGCAGTATACAAAAGACATAAACGCGTCAGTTACAACATGTGTACAACCATAAAATTATCATGCCATATGAATCTGCCAGGTGCAGGCGAATAGCAAGCTTAATTATTATTACTGACGGGATTGCTACCATGTATCTTAATTTTGAGTGCCTTACAACCTTGTACCTTGCAACAGTGCCGAAATTATCAAAAACTCAAAATTAAGGTACATGGTAGCAATCCCGTTAGTAATAATAATTATGTTAGTGACCATGAAAGAATAGCAAGCTTATCTATTTAAAACCAAAGTTGAAAACATTTCAATTGATGGATAATAAAAATTCATTTAAATAATGCATATAAAAATGTTTTTTCTGTGCTATAAACATATTTTTATCCACATTACATAGCTTACTATTAGGCTGGGTCTGGGCTGCATCATCTTACTTTAACTTTGGCAAACGTCAAAAATCTGTCAAAGTCCATACAAAAACAGTAGTTATCGTCAAAGTTACGGTCGAAATTAGGTGGTGCAAACCAAGGCACAGTTTTGTTGATCAAGATCAGCAAAAAAGTTTTGCTGATCAAGATCAGCAAGAAAGTTTTGCTTGTTTTTACAGACTTTGAAGTCCAGCAAAACTCTTAACTCCTGGTGTCCCCACTCGGCGTATTCCTCGCTCGCCACCGCTTATTCAGGCTCACGTACGGGACGGCTACTCGCACGCACTCCGCTATTTACCGAGCTATAGCGATCGGTACCATTTTGTTTTATTTGAATGTAACGGCTAGCGAAAATGGAAGCGATAATGTCCGAGCAGAAACTGTTTTGATTTAAATGGTTAGTGATTTTAAAGTTATCGATATGATTATTAATATTAAGTACTTATATGGTATATTGATGCAAGCAGCGCAGGACCGGTCTTTGTGGAAATCCTTGGGGGAGGCCTTTGTCCAGCAGTGGACGTCTTTCGGCTGAAACGAACGAACGATGGTATATGTATATATCATCAAATTGAAATGGTTTTGCTAGCCTCTAGCGCCGATCTCTTGGAATTGAGCATCCAGTCTTTAAACAGAAAAAACTTTTGACATTTCGGCATTTACTACGCAATGGCTAAGAGATTAAACAAAAAAAAAGATAATGAGACAATGATCTAGGACTAGGTCAATCTGACTTGCACCTACATTTTTTACAAGTCATAAATGTAAACAGAAAATAAATGTCGTTCATAAGACAATGGCCTGTCTAAATCAATTAAAAACAAAATCATGAATCATAACTTAAAAGTGTACAAATATTTTTTAAATGATTCTAAATTCTCGTAATAAGCTCGCAAAATATTGAACTCTCGTGATCTCAAAAAGGATCGCGTTTCAAAGAACATGATCCCAATACCGATATAACAATATTTGCCGAGCCATTACCGCCAGCCTTTGGAATGGGATCTGTCAGACAAAGATGTAAATCGACAAATATGGCTAAAGAAAGAATAATAACTATGATACGAGTATAGTTCTTGCAACTCACGAAGGCGAGTGAGCTTTACTTGTGTGTGTATGTGTACATGCACATAACTGACATAACTAATTGTGTAATGTCTGTCAAAACTTTTGAAAAACGAACAGTAGCGAGCCACCACACATGTAAAGGACTCGCCTTCGTGAATTGCAACAACTATACATTAGGATAAATTCCCAAAAATATGCTCACACTGTATCAGATTGTGACTGACGTGGTAAAAATACTAAAATGTGATTAATCGAATGAATGTAAAATTTTGTGTTCTCTACGACGGAGAAATTTTTAAGCTCAAAAACAATTAACATCGACTTCAAATAAAAATTACATCAAAATCTATCCATGAAATAATAGTCACATAAACTTTATATATAAAGTGTAAATAATATTATCATTTTGGTACAAAATGCATTGTTACGTCACAAAATGTATCACCCACAGATGAAAATGACACTAACATTTAAAGTACAATGTTCTAGTCTCTTCTAAGCTACTACATCTATGTAAATCTCCATGCGCAACTCGATCTGTAGACAAAGTGATCTACATACGGGTTTGTTTTAGAGAAATTTGGGGTAATCGACTTTTAACTCGCAAATCAGATCAGCGGATGACCAGTTAAGACAAACAGACGACATCACCGACACCGACAATCAGAGCGGTTGGAATGCCGTTGGTAAATAGCACTTGAAGTTCGTCTCTATATTTTTGTATGAGATAATGAAGAAAAAGAAATTAGATTACTTTTCTCTTTTGGAAGGTGTGAATATAAAAGTCCATTAAAAATAATTTTAATTTGTCAGATTTTTAATGTACTTACCACAAATGACGAATTTCCATTGGATGAATGAATAGGTATACAAGATTTTTATTTCATGTTCAAAATCAATTTACAAAATGCATACACAATATGTTTAAAAAAATACACCACTGTATAACATGCCACATTATTCATTTAGCATGATATACTTTCATTATTCCTAAATTTTGTTAGTTATTAAAGGATTTAACGAGCACGTGATTTGATAGTTACACAGGTTAATTATGGTTAATGAATGAATGCAATAAAAACGAAAGTAAAATTAACAGAATACTTTAGAAAACGAAACTGACCCATCAATCATGTCCTTTATAATTACTCCATCGAAAGCAAGAGTCGTTACATCAATCGCAAACGATTAATGAATAATTTAAACACAAATGAACCCCGCCTACATAGCCCGTGACCTTAGCACGAAACAAAAGTGAACGATTGACCTGACACATCCATACACCATTCATTCGAATGACCTTGAACAGGAATCGAACCGCGCGAAATCGATCTCACTCCCCCGGGTTGCCCACGTGTTAGGTTGGGCGAATAGCTCAATGAAATTGTTTGTGAATCATTTTGATGCTCAGTGATTTATGAATGAATCTATGAAGTTTTGCTAAAGGTGCTATTTTACTAATGGATTTTTGAATTCGTTACATTTTTAGGACATGGATAGACAACCACAGGAATATGAACAGCAGACACAGCAGTGCCTAGGCGAAAAATATCATGTTTGGCGTTGTCCATTGTATACTCTAGCCTGTGTCCAACTGTGGGCTACCATAGGCTGACTGATGATAATGGTAATGAGTCAGAATATTGAAAGATAAAATTACAAAATCTTTAAATTAAAATAATAAAAAACTACAAAACTTTGCCTTTGCACACCACGTCTAAAATTTGTAAACCATTTTTCAAAATGCAATTGAAATGATGTGGTTGTATCGCTCTGCCTTATAGAGTGGGCCCACGTGGCTAAGTGATGGGCACGCACTTCACTATGGTTACATCAAACTATGAAAAATGGACTACCCTCCAAATAACATGACACTATTTTGTTTCAAACAGCATTTAAATTGTATGCTGTTCTAGTAAAGTAACGTTGGAAGAAAATAGCCGAGGATCTAGTTCAATGAGGTTGCTAACGCCCTACAGTGGACTAAGACGAGTTAAAATTTGTCATCAATCCATCAGACAATGTTTTCCAGAAAATCGCATAGTCAAATACGAAACATAGCTAGGTATCAAAAACAAGCATTAAGTTTGTTTTTAATTATTGATGAAGCTGTAGTAAATTATCAACCATAATTATCAAACCAAACCATGGTACACATAAAATGTATTTGTGTGAGATAGAATCCACTGTTTTGTGAAATAAATCTCATCGTAGATGTTAAAAGTGTTGTAGTATTTACAGTGGAAAAGTGGAAAATGCTACCTACAGAATATTATTCAATGCTCCTAAATCTTCACATCCAAAAATCTTCTCACATCGCCCTACTCATCTCCATGAGTCAAGCGCACTGATTAATTTACTTTGTTCCTCGCACTAGTCCCGGCGCGTGCGTAGGCGCGTTGGGAAAGAGCGTGACTCACAGTTTCGGCGAGCGAATGATCTATTAACGCTGTACTATCTTGCCAAATTGGGATATGAAAAAGCGCTTGGGAGTTCTTATTTGTTTACTTGAGATTTGTTAATGAACGTTTTAATGATAAAATTATAAAAACTAGACTATATCGGTGTGCTAAGACACCTTACTTAGTGTCTTTCAGCCCGTAGTAGTAGTTTGTAGCTCAAAACTAGATCCCATCAAAAACAATACTTGTCAAAAAAACCAAGTCTCGCAACTCAGTTGTTCTACGGTAAAAAGTTGTGAGATCCATGTAATACCAAGTCCAGGCCAGGAAATCTTTAACGTTTTACATAAATTATTGACTTGGCCATCGCACTAAATAATTTAATTTACACGTGTTTTCATGCGATGGCCAAGTCAATATATTTATGTAAAACGTTAAAGATTTCCTGGCCTGGACTTGGTATTACATGGATCTCACAACTTTTTACCGTAGAACAACTGAGTTGCGAGACTTGGTTTTTTTGACAAGTATTGTTTTTGATGGGATCTAATTTCTTTTTGTATTTCGTAGACAGCAGTTATGTATCTAGAAAACTGGACCGAAATTGAAAAATTTTACTCGACTTGGCGGTTGCACTACCGTGCCCCCAAATATTTTAGTTTTTCCTTGATTCATACACCAAACACTACTTATATTCCAAATTTGAAGCTTCTAGGTCTGCTAGAAGTGCCTTAGAATTTTGATGATCGGTGAGTCAGTCAGTGAGTGACAAAATTAAGTAACTTTGACCCGTTATAATTCTTAAACTACTGGTTCAAATTGAATGAAATTTTAAATATACCGTGTCTTTACAATGCCTGCATAGCTAATGAAAATTCAGCCTTCTAGTTTTATCCACAACGAAGTTACAGGCAGTCGAAAATGGCCTGAATTGCTTCGAGAAAAGGATGGTACGGCCGTGCCGCTTTTTGCTCGACTTGGTGGGGGCACTGCCGTGCCCCCAGATAAATATGATGGCATAAACAGGAAAAAAAATTGATTTGAAGTACGAGTATTTAAGCCAATCACTCAATCAAAAGCTTGAGTGTAGATCGATTGTTACAACTATTCGTTACGTAGTTCAGTGGACTTACCATGAGTTTACGTTAGTTGTGTTCGCTAGCGAGTACGTCAAAAAATCTATGAAGATTTTAGTTCTTGAAAATAGCCGTTAGAGGCGCTGTACAATCTGTCATACATTTAATGTCATATTTTACGGTGTCGCTAGCGAGCACACGTAAACTCATGTAAGCACACAGTATTCAGTAATAGATTCAAAAAATTCATAATTATTTTCTAATTTAACCTAGCACGCGCTTGAATTCATGCTCACTTCAAATCAAATGTAGCTAGTTGCTAGAGACAACCAAAATGACTTTTGTACTACAAAAATAATTTAATAAAAACAATGATCGGATCACTTCATACTTCCATTAGTTTTTTACCTGTTTTGCTTTTGTTTTTCAGTTTTGCAATGCAAATATAAAAAACAAGGGCAAAGCAGCAAACATGGATGTTTGCTGAAATGCTGTTGAACTCGACCTGCGCCGGAGCCGGCTGCAAATATTGGTCGGCTACCGTACGTGCGTTCACTGCATGGAGTCGTGGTTTTGTTTGAGTTCACGCTTTTTGAAAGAGAAAACTTTTATGAAAATTGACTTTAAGGGAAACGAACTAAACCTTTGTTTGTCACCTGTCATCCGCTTTGCAACGGAGGGAAGTCGAACCTTAACTTCGAACTCCTCCTATGTTCTTCTGATTAAATTCGTTGCGGGTCCAATGATAGTTTAACTTCCCCTGGGACAAACTTGACCTTCATTTGTTGGGTTTCACAGAAGTTGCAGCGCTGACTGACTTAGTGATCTATCAACGCACAGCCCAAAGCACTGAACGGATCGAAATTTGGCATGCAGGTAGATGTTATTGACGTAGGCATCCGCTAAGAAAGGATTTTACGAAACTCCACCCCTAAGTGGGTTAAACGGGATGCACGCATACGAAGTCGCGGGCGGCTGCTAGTTTGACATATTATTACAACATAAAATACTTCAATGTCCAACATAAATGTAGAGTCTGATATGCTGTCATCTGTACATATTAGTTAATATATCTATCAGTAATAATATTCTGGCACGTCTATTAAATGACAGCCATTTTCATTTAATGGACAAGAAGACGTGAAATATGTTTTTCTTGATGTAGGCATATTCAAATTAATAAGCATTTAAATACATTATAAAATACAAAATGGAAAAAACATCATAAATAAAGATTTGACTTTTGTTCAGTTCATGTAAACTTGAGTGGCTATTCTGAAATATAACATGAAAAATTTCCTAACAATTATCATTTAGGTATATTTTATTTCAGTTGCGCTTTTATTAACTAAAAAGTTTTATAGAGTCACAATAATCCACACTAAGAATAAGTAGCATAAAAGCTATTTCTTGCTCTGTTTCTTTTCACAGATTCAATTTTATTTGTCCTGAATCAGTGATAGTCTAACAGCACAATGATAGTCTTCGGATAGACGTCATCTACACTAATATTATAAAGAGCAAAACTTTGTTTGTTTGGTTGTAATGAATAGGCTCAAAAACTACTAGACCGTTTTAAAAAAATCTTTCACCATTCGAAAGCTTCATTATCCATGAGTAACATAGGCTAAATTTTATTTTGGAAAAAATAGGGTTCCGTAAAATATGTAGATAATGTAGTCCACGCGCGCAAAGCCGCGGGCGGAAAGCTAGTCTTTTAATACAGATGATGCTAATGTTAGAAAAGTTCGCTCTAGCTAGATGACAATCTCACCCAGGCGTTGTAGTGATGATTAAACGTGAAGGAGTCCCCAGGAGATAGCTATTCACTCGTGCCTTGAAGGCTTGAGGATTGATAACTTTGGGAACCCAATATTTAATCTAAGTAGAATTAATGGACGTTTTACTTAATAAAAGTCTCTGTATTGGTTGAAATAGGACCCCTTCTCTTTGCGTCAAATTACTATTAGGCAACATGACATCTGTCACGGCTGACAAATATCACTGACAGCCTCAGCTGTTGATTGACATCGAGTCTCGCGCCTTGATCTTTGAAATCAGAAGATGAACTGTCAAAACATTTTCATGCAAATTGTTTATTTAATTACTTGCTGACGCGTTAGAATATCATTAATTAATATTATGTACAAAATATGTTAAGTTATGAAGGTTACACAAGTCAAAAATATGTCATCCATAATTTTTGCAAGAACATGCCAATTTAATCATTACATACTAAAACCGCAAGTGTAAAACCGCTTGTGTATACGCAATCGTATAGTTTGAGAAAAGGATCTTAACCAAGCAAAAAAAAACATTTGATAAGTGCTGAGAAGAAGCGCCGCAACAAACTTAGTCACCACTGCCTGCCGGTTAAAATCGTGACTGATTAGAATGAACGATCATCGTATCGTGTTCAGTTTCGTCCGCAATTGCGTATTTCGTTTTTCGTAGTAGGCCTGCAGTAGCTTAGAAAACAGCGGGAATTCGCTTTAATTTTTGCCATCAATTTATGTGATTATACATTAGTGCAAGTTGCCAAGTCAGTGGGTTTTCCAGCGCGCGCGCACCGTCGTTATTTATCAATCGACGCGCGCGTGCTGCGGTTGACAACATACGCTAAGTAGGGGGCGCTACTGTAGAAATGGGGTTTACCGATGAATCTGAACAAAAAGGATTTTTTTGCCAAAGGTTTATTATGCTTACTTCTCAATTTACATCATATTTATTGAAAATTACCGATCACGAAGACTTCTAACGCTTTGTGTGTTTAAGACACCCTGTGTTTATGTCGGCCGATAGTTGGGTAGCTGTTAATCAGTATCAGCCGACTAAAGTCTATAGTCACCCAGCCTAGGACCCAGGCATAAATCAACCTTATCATTTTAATAAAAAAAGCAAGTCATCAGAGATGTGATATTACGTGTTACAACCCACACAAAAAAGCCAAAATATTCCAATTTTATGATACTTCAAAAACGATGACACAAGATCAGTTTCTACGAACAAAATAGGGCCCTATTAATGAACAATTTGCCGATTCTCCACACTCGAATCTATTTTGAGTCATGATGAATCATTGTGCCCATAACCTAAGCCTACGCCATCTAAAGTAAGGTCACCTAATACAGATTAAGCTGATTATAATGATCATCCCCGCCTACTGTTCTTGGGTAATGATATTTGCATTTAAACAATATTAGATTACACTTTAAACTCATTGTAATAAGGAATAGTAAGGTCTTCACGCGTCATATTGTTTTTGGTTCATGGACAAAAAGACGTCTGGATGTAAAAAAATGTTTTTAGATGGCGCTTATTTTATGTGCCATATGGCGCACATAGATAAAGAGTAATTGGTGCAAAAGGAAAATTAAACTTTGGCGAAATCAGAAAGAGACTTAAGACAATCGTTTTATTTGTAATGTCGTAAACTCTCGTTTATATCTTGTAAAGATTATGACGTCCACCCACAAGGTGGACCGACGACCTGACAAAGGTAGCAGGAAGGCGCTGGATGCAGGCCGCTACCAGCCGTGAGATGTGGAAGTCATTGGGGGAGGCCTATGTTCAGCAGGGGACGTCCTATGGCTGAAATGATGATGATGAAAGATTATGACTATACTTCTTTTCACTCGCCTACCATGCCAGTAAGCTAACCAAGTAAGTAGGTAGGTACATATATTATCGGTCACTTGTCTTAAGTCAGATTACATGCATTCAGGAAATTGGTTTCATCAATATTTTTTACATAGTCTTGATACTTTACTTGATGCTAAGTGACAATGAGGTCTCAGTATGAAGTTTCATTGTCATTTAACCACAACATGATTTGCTAGACTTATTGCTATGAAACAACCTTTAATACAGTAACACTATCTATCAAACTTGACTGGCCAGTGAGTTGTGGAAACAACTTAACTTTAATCTCAATCTTGAGCACTCGACCCGCACTGTTATTTAAATACACTTGAACCAGTTTAACCAATTTCACAAGTATGAGTAATGCTTTTAACATATCGACTGAAGGTATTTCCGAGGTGTTTGTTTGTCTGTTAGTCACTGTTGTTAAATGCAAATTCAATAACGCCATATAATTGTGGTATTGGTTCCTTTGTTTTGTCTTTGTTTATATCGGTAAGTAATCGATTGATCGATAACTTCTTGGATCACTTGCCAACTCGTCTGTGTGGTCCAATCGCGACTTCCTATATTAAAATCATAAATAACTTGTACAGTTTAATCTTCTGCATAGTATCTTGGTTTACAATTCAATGGTTTTAATAGGGTGTGGAATTTCACCCATTGCAGAATTGCTGTTAGTTGGGTAGACTTGACAGGAGATGCAAAATTTTACGAAGCTTATAAAATAATCTTGTTTGTCTATAGGTATATAAATTCGAATCGACTACTAAGGCCCAGAACAGATGGTGAAACGCAACTGCAACGAAATTGCAACTTTCTGATGATTCTTATGAATGAAACTAAAACTGAAAGTTTCAAACTGGTCGCGTCATGAGTGGTCTCTCAACGGACGCTATGGCAAAAACTTAGATGCAACTCAAAAGTAACTAGCAGTTGCAGTTTCGTTGCAGTTGCGTTTCACCGTCTGTTCTGGGCCTAAGACCCAGTTTCACCATACAATGTTAAATAATTAACACCCCTGTTAAATCATTTAACAGACTGTTAAGGTTATTGAATGTCCCACCATGTTTTAACGAATGTTAAATATCCGTAATCCGTTGTTAAACTTAATTGCTGCTCATTAGGTCCGTTAGATGGGTAACAGGCTGTTAGTTTACTGTCACACAGGAACAGGATCGCAATGGCGTACAATTTTATTTTCGAAAACGAGGATCCTTTGGAAGTTTTAGACAATTTGGTCTATACAGTGTGTTTGGGATAGGGCTAGCGATAATTTAAGGAGATGTTATTATGTAAATTTTATCGACAAAAATGCTTCCATAATAAGTAGGCCTACCCCCCTCCTCTTGGAATGGGGGAAGGGCTTAATTTTTGAAATTTATTTTTATGTGACTCTACACCAAAATGTTATTTATTTCTTATGTGCCCGTCAAAACTGAATTTTTTGACAAAAACTAAAATTCATTATTTTTTTAAGTTTTTTCTTTTTGGTCATTATTTTTCATTTTTAATGACACATTTTTATTTATCTGTAAGACGGGCACATACGACATACAAACAATTTTTATGTATCCCAAACACATTGTATAAGTACGAGGACCCAAAATATTTAAAAGCACGGCGTCATTATTCGAATAATATGTCGCACAAGATTTAGACTTTCGAAAGAATCTGTTTTGGATGTGTTGGAAATTGGAATCCATTGAAGACAATCTTGCTCAAACTCACAGACACAGTCACACAAAAAACAAATGTTTGACATTTATTCAACCAGTAGAATGAAATGCAACCCGATTTCTGATGAATTCTACAAAATACGTGGTATTTAAATCAGTCGCCTTACATGTCACAAAAATATTATACGACTGAAGAGAATAATGCTCGTTTTCGAAGCAATTCTATTACATACAATGACATTTTGTTTTGGTCGGTTTAGAAAGTGAGTGAATGATTTGAGACTCCATTCACTTAATGTATGATTTCGTAATGGTCTGTTAAAATAATACCATGGGACACGAAAATTTAACAGTGCTGTTAGCACCCCTGTTAACTTTAATGACTGGTTAAGTAATGTCCCATTTAGAGAATAACTAACAGAGTATGGTGAAACTGGGCCTAGTCTATCTTAGGCATTGTGATATCTTTAGGTTCAAATGAATTGGTTTTGAAGCGATAATGAAATTAACTGCGTCACAATTATTATTATTCCAATTGTTAATTAGAAGCTTTAGCTAATTTGTATAACAAAAAGATGTCCATAATGCTATATTTAGGCTGGGTTGCACCATCTTACTTTAACTGTGACAAACGTCAAAAATCTGTCAAACTCCATACAAAATACACCGGTTATCGTTATAGTTACGGTCAAAGTCAGGTGGTGCAACTCAGCCTTAAAATATAGCCATTAGCTGTCTAGATCTCGTTTCTTGAAACGCCTCATATCACGACCCTATTAAAAACAATTCTAATATAAACCGTTTTGAGTCTACGTCACATTAATAATGTCTTCTTTTTGCGCCACCCTGCAAGCTAAAGGTGAGCTGCGCAAGCGCTGGACTAATGCCGCGGGTCGCGGGCACATCAGCGCGTATTAGTTACCGCCGCACTTGCCTTTATGCAACGTATGCGTGTTGCACAGGGACGTAGTCAGGGATTGTTACTCGATGTGTTTCGTTCGTTTCAGTCAAATGACGTCCACTGTTGGACAAAGACCGGTGCTGCGCTGCCCGCGTCCAGTTTCTTCCCGCGACCTTTACCAGATCGGCGCGGCGGTCCACCTAGTGGACACTCAAAATGTTAATGAGAAAATTATTCTCATCGTCATCATCGTCTTGTCATTTAGTTCCAAAATTTCAACAGCAGACGCACAATCTTTTTTAATTTACTAAGGGTAGAGAGGAATTATTTGGCCTATTTCTCTATACGCCTGGGAAAAAGGGTTGGGGAGGCCTGATATTCTCATCTTTAGCTAATCGCCTTTTACGACACCACTCACTGGAAGAGATTACTCATTAAGTGGTCTGACTAACTAATAAATTGTATTATTATGATTCGTGAACCATATTACCATATTACCCAAACCAAACTTGATTTTTAACTGACTTCAAAAAAGGACGAGGTTCTACGTACGACTATATTTTTCTTATTTCATGAAACAAGCTTAAAAAGAGCGAAGTGTGAAGTCCTATATTTGAATGTTGTAATATCTTTAGCGAAAATATTTTTACGTGAATATTATTTTCTTCTCATCGAGCCCGCCCCTGTTCATACTGACATATTGGTGGATTCCATCTAACTAATGACATTGTTTGTGATACTGCGTGTCCCGTTTATTCGCGTGCCCTTATCGCCATTACACAAGGTCGAGTTTCCAATGTAGAGAAACCGAATGTCATGTGTGGTCGCCAAGATTAAGTACTCGATATTACGGCCGTTTGTCGCAGATTCGAGTACAGTTGAGGACATAAGCGTATGATTGAGGGGCGTAATAAGTTCTTCTTAGGGAGCGTGTTAATGATACGGATGCATGTGAAAGGTTATCACGTGAGTGGAAATAAATAGTGATATTGCATCTTAGTGTCGTGAACCGGCTTCAGATTCAAGGGCTTGATTAAGGAAATTAATTAAAGATGTCTTTATTCCCGTTAAGAAGATAATTACACTCTTATGAACTCATGATTGAGACCTAAATCTACCGAAGAATATAAGGTCACATTCGATACAACCTCTAAAAGATAAAATTATGAATCTACTAAAAATAAAATTTCAAGTCCTTAAATGGGGCAAAAAATGGTGCCCTCATTTGGTCTAAATTCGCAATTTAGAAAATATCGTAGTGATTGATGCTACGTAACAACTCTACAATACAATAATGTCCTATGTCCAGAATTCAAGAATAAGAAAATTTTATAAAGCATAAAAGCTAAGTTTATTGCACGAATTTGTAATTGTCATAGCACAAGAAACCTTTTACACGCGCACGCGTCTGGTGACAAATGTGCATACGCAGGTGACGCGGTAACGCTTTTACATCAATCATATCATGCGCCATGATTAATAGTGGCTGAAATGAACATTTCTACAAACAACAGCTTGAAATCGAAAACTGTCTACCGACAAGAGTAGAGAAAATCCCTTTTTCATTGGCAACATTATCATCTTCAGTGTACTGAAAGTCTGTTGTACTGCAAGTTTTGGCAAATTCCCTGAATATTTTTCTTCATTTCAGTGATAGCACTAGAAGAATGGTCTCATCACAATTTGCTTGCTTGCTTTGAACACAAAACTTATTTTAATAATAATAATCATTTATTGCTTCATATTCATTTTAAGGTTATTTTATTTGAAGCTATTATTCATCCTACACATTACTTTGGTGGTGGAGTTTTTTTTCAGTGAGTGAGTGAATAAGTAGTCTTAATACATTTTTTCAACTATTACAATATCACTTTTGGTGTCAAGATTGTACTCCACCAATATTAAACGAAAGATTTCAAAGACAATTCATAGTTTAGCCTCCTCCAAATGGATGTAACGGCATCAACACAAAACTTCCTAAATGGGAAGTTTTCTCATCTCATCATCTCACAACCCATCCAGTCTCACGTCGTCCATCATCATCGTAAATCGGAATCGTCATTACGTAATTGCATCGGCGATTAAAATCGATTTTAATTATTTCCATTTCAGTCATAACTGGCAGGTCTGTGGCAATCACGGCGTGCCCTTTCAGGGCAGGTCGGATTTGGCCATAAAACCCCGGGTTACTGCCAGGGATGTCGTTATTTCATAGGTAAGTTAATTTATTTATTGGTGGGCTATTAGTTCTTAGTTATTTCTCGAAATCGAAAGATGACGTGTTCTGATGGAAATCTAAAGCTGTTTTTTTAAGGTTTAAAGTACCCTTAATATTGTATTGTAAACCTATAGGTATGGGCATAACTTTGTAAATTAGGTAATTGGTACAAATATACCCATACTTAGCGAAACTTCAGCTATGCTAGCTTAGGTGTTAGAAATGCTTATAACTCGGAGTGTGAATGAAACCATATTAAAATTTGCTCCTGACAGGAGACTCTACTTACTACTTTTCGTCGTTTCAGGAACTTCTATGAAAAGGAATAAGCGTAAAAAAACAAGCGTATTGTTTATACAAATTGCCGACTTCAATTTAATTGATCAGAATCTATTAATCTACACATTAATAACTTTTTATACTTTAAGCGTAATGTATTTCCTCTGAAATGTAATGCACATAAAATGCTCTAGTAATTTAATTACTTTTTTCTACAAATAACAGTATCAAACAAACCCTAAGCATCCACATTCATATTTACAACAGATATAATAAACTTAAGCCCTTTGCTTTGTCTTCCGATCCGATCTCGAGATGGGACCATAAGATATCGATTAAAGATCGTGTAAACGCGGGTAATCGATTTAGATCCGAGCGATTGCGATGTAACATTATATTTGTCCCGATAACCTTATGTTTGTATTTGTGTTTGATTACACGTACATTATTCAATGTGTTTGGAATGGCGTAGGTCAGATAAGTTAATCAATGTTAATTTATGTCCTGAAGAATATTATTCTGAAGTCATCTACAGTCAACAGCTCATCAGATAATGTCCAAGGATATTTATTTATTTATGTATTTGCTGTTTCAAAATTACATACGCCCGTATTCACACACATTACTATGAGGTCTCACAGTGCGCGTGGACACACAGGATCACATACGAACCAATCACAGAGCTCTATTCAACGCGGTGCGTTCAATTTGCTGCTTTACTCAAGCAAGCATTGTTTGTGAATACGGGCGATAGTCATTGTCACAGTGTTTACCTTTCTGTACCCTTGTTCTCTAACAACCAATAGCAAAATCAAGTCAAGCTTATACCACAGAATAATAATAAGTACTACGTACAGAAGTTTACTTCGCGAAGGTATTTAAAAAAAATGTATGCTCAATGTCATTAACAATATGGTGTAATTTAGCCTGTCTCAAGAGTCAATCACCATTTTGTTGACAAACGTCAGTGATCGGCACTGCGCCGAAGCTATAGGGCTGACTTCGGTAAAATGATGTGACGTGAGGTGCCAAACTGCGGAAAATGGCGGAGGAAATACATGATTTAGCATGAATTATCATGAATAATATTAACTACTTATTCACCTCTCAGTGTCTTGAGGCAACTTAAAAAGTACATTCTGTGTTTTTATTATTATTTAGGCAGTTAAATACTGCACAGTATTTAGTACACCATTTTCTTTATTTTCTTCCATCATACACAAGAATACGCGTGCGTGAGTCAATGTTCGCTCGTATGTGAGGCCTTGTCGAATAGTATCCTGTAGGTGGGCCATCGTGCGTATTTTGTTTTCGATGTAAACTCGCGGAGATGAACAGGCCTGCTTATACCTCGAACTTCATAATTACACAATGAATTTCAGACCATACAAAACTCAAGTAAATACTGCCACCAAAGCATCGAGGTCAAATTAATTAACTTATGTATTTATACAGTTGCGCAAAGGGACCCGTCAAATTGATCAGTCATTTTTATTTACAAAATCTCATGATGTTGTAAAGAAGTAAAACGTCACGATACATTATGTTATTTTTTATACCATAATGCCAGTGGCACACAATAAGCGAAGATAAGTTTTCTCAGGAAAATTCTAAAATTGCCTGGATCACTGCATTCACAAACCTAATCGCGTGATTAAGGAAATGAAAAGGGGTACTTTTTAACTGCTAATGGTGCCATTCCAAGTATCATTAATCCACTACTACTCATTCAGTGGGACTCTTTTAATTTGTATGTGCAGCTAAATGAACAAAGCTAAACTAGGGTGGGTGCACCAGTCCCACACCAGGAACAAGTAGTACACCATTTCTAATTTCACATCAAAATATTAACAATCTGTCGAATTTCCCGCCACTTTTGTTACGTTTGGCAGCACTGCTGTACTTCTGCCAATGATTATAGTCATAAATAAAAGCGACAAACACGACTTGGTACGATCTGGTCAACCTTAGGCACATTGCGACTTTTCACATTGATTGTTAAATAAAAATAAACCTTACAGCTATTAAGAAAATTGGAATAAGCTACTTGATTCTATGATAGACAAGGAGTAGTTAATTCTTTTTTTTTGCAATGATTGTTGTAATAATTGAGTCACAATATCAAAATTACTTTTAAAATGTCGCTTATTCGGTTTGTTACTGGTACACCCACCCTATGTAAGCTTCGCTTGTGGTGTTAGCTGAGCCTTATGGGCTTCATGAAACATCATCCGACGTAATAATTATTGAAAAATATGTTTCAACTCGTCCACGCAAGCGGGCAGAGGTTTCTCCTCGAACTTATGACTGATAAATGAAACGCTGGAGGAACTTCGGTTGGCGAGTGTACGTCGGCACGGAGCGCCCCTCCCCTGCTATAAATTAGTATATTTAATTATTAATTTCTTTAAGTACGAGATAAGATATATTTGAACAACCTGGGAGAGACTGCCCAGGTCATATGTAACGCTAACGATTTTATTTCTTTTATAGTTTAAACAGGATAATGTTGGATGCAGAGGTTGCAATGTTTCAATTACGTCAGCATTTTCAAGTGACCTAATAAAGCGTGTGTATCTTTTGTAAATTGTGATTCCCCCAATCAACATGAGCATGGGCAAACCTAAATATCGATTCAATTCTTTGTAAGAACATTGATGTCATCGTCGTGCAGTTGATTAGCACATATTTTATTTTCCTGTAACTAGGTTTGATGAGGCATACTCGCAATGTAAGCTATTAAGAATATCTTCTGGTGCCATGAATCACTATTTTCTCTTACTCTGTGGTGGCGCTATCATGAAATAAAGGTGATATTAGAAATTGTACTTAAATTATTTGTAGAATATTATTAACAGAAAGTGAGAGTTAGTTAAAACACAACCTAAACTGAGTGTTATATGCACCCATAACACAAGAATATAAGTTGCTTACTTTGGGGCTAGCTGGCGCTGTGTGAAATTGTTTAAAGATTTTATTTATTATTCATTTATTTATTTGCACAAAATATTTGATAAAGACGTCTAATTGTTAAGACAGCTAGATTTTCAATACTAAGTTTCTTGGCGCCATCACTATTTTATTACGAAGTTTTCTCTGCAATCACCTACCCTGCACATCCACCAGTCGCGACTCGGACGCGGGCGTCTCCGCGATGGTCCGATAACACTCGGATGAACATTATAAATTATATTTATTACGCTACATTTGGCCGGACGATATTTGTTTAATTCTATCCGGAGCCCGCGGCGAGTGCAGATCGGTACTAATCGATTTGGAACCGATGGTTTATTCGATTAACAATTGCCAATCGATTGAAATCTGATCTGAATCAATAAAGTTTATTTATGTTGACAGCAAGTGATTCCGAGCAATTGATATATGGGTTAGATTTGGTTTAATTGATTAGATTCTCACAATGTTAGAGTTTGATTAGTACCTAACGGTATTGGATCTAGAATAGCTTTGCGTCATTTTAAATCAATAAAACCAGTAGCTGATGAGATTTATGTCTAAACTAAAAACCGTTCATCAATATATGCTTAAATTAAAATTGATTTAAAATTATATTTATGCATAAACTTTCGGCGGGCAATGCAGGATATACAATTTCTCGGCGGCAAAAATTTACGTTAAAACGCTTTAGCTATTAGATTATTATTTAATTTCTTTCAAATGTAGGTGTATACAGATAGCTGTAGTGGTATATAGAAGCATCTGCATTTTTCGCGTGGATGTAATAAGAGGCAACTGAATGGAGAATTAAGCTAACATAAGACCCCCCCCCCCAGCCCCCCATTCCCTCCCAACTCCTCAAGCCCTGCTTGTAGATACATTGTCCATTTGCCTCTGGTAAATTAA
This sequence comes from Ostrinia furnacalis, assembly GCF_004193835.3. NCBI lineage: Eukaryota > Metazoa > Arthropoda > Insecta > Lepidoptera > Crambidae > Ostrinia > Ostrinia furnacalis. The sequence continues at coordinate 1,894 of NW_021131500.1, read as the reverse complement.
AGTTAGTCGTATCCTGGTAGTGGATCCTCAAAGACCTGGTGATGGTGTGATGATATGAGTTTTTACTAACAGTCCAGTTGAAGATTCTGGCTACCCAGGAGTTAGCAGTGGACACAAGAGGTGGGAATAGTCCCGTTCGTCCCAAGACCTCTCACTGTCTTTGAACCCAAAAAAAATAGAACACGCGTATCTCACGCCAAGCGGGGCGTGGCGTGACGTCACGCCTTTTACCTCGGCAAACCTGCGCCGGCGCAGACAAATATTTGTGCGAGTGACAAATTTCTTCGCGGCGTGTGCGCGTGAGAACGACGGGCTTGTTTGATGTCGAACTAGATTATGGGTTTTGGGTATCGATGTAAGTGAAATATAGGGGGACTAATTAAAGCAAGTTTCCACTGTTCAATAGGGTGTCCCGTCGTTGTATGGGGAAATTTTTTTTTTGAGCTACGGTTACGCAAGAGGTGTCAAAAGTTGCGTTTTGACATATAGATTACGATTAGCATTAAATTTAACTAGATATCTGTCATCTTGAGGCCTCTACCTGTCCTTGAAAAGTTTTAAAATTGCTATTTTAGGGGTTCCTAACATAAACTATAAATAATACAAAAATAGCGTTTTTATGAAATTTGAGGGTACACAATGAGTCACAGCAAGGTTTAAAATAGTTTAAAACCCAATAAGTCCATAAATACTTTAAAAACAGAATTGGCTTTTTGACCAGAATTAGGCATTTACGCACGCAATTTTAATGTACGTATTCCTAATTAATCCATGGGTCAGCCAAGATATCGATTTAATTTGAGGATACTCAATTCCCTTCTCACAGCAGGTTAATAATTTTACTACGCTATTATAAAACAATGATTGGCATCTCTCAGTGGAAGCTAACAAAAATAGCAGTCAATTTTAGAAAATAAACCATAACTTGAAAACCATTTGTCCGATTTCATTACTTTTTTATTTAAATAAAAGCTCTACGTATGCGCTTGATATTTTGTAGTATAAATTGTATCGATAAAATCAACCTTTAGTTAGTAATTAAAGGAAAATTGATTTTTTTTACATTGTTGTGATACTACTTTTTAAATCATTTTTTTACAAAATGTCTTATACTCTACTAAAAGTTTTACACAAGCCAAAAGAGTGTATTAAATTGTCTTTAATTTGATATATAACATGTATGCGTTTCATAACTAAAAATATTTTTTTACTTCCGTTGAAGTTCACCATTGATAAAAAACTGCGTACAGAACAAAAAATTCGGCTAGAAAGTTTATGTAACGTACATATATGTTATTTATATTTAATAGTATGCTAAAACTATTTAACATGTCAATTAGTATTCTGTTTAAACATAATATTTTAAAGATTTTTGCTTAGGTAGTTTTTACCTGAAAAAAATCAAAAAGTATATTACTACCATATGTTTGCTAAATTTTTGTTAAATTTATGCTAAAAGTATGTAACATTATAACAAAAAAGTGCGGTGCGATACCTTACAGCAATAAAACCTCAACAGAAATAATACCAACAGCCTCGCCGAAGAAGTAGAAAATTTGCGAAAAACAAGTCAAAATATGAATTCTGCTAGTTCGAACCAAACCTATTCCTCACTGGAAACAGTCTGCCATTGCCTGCAAATCATATCTTAGGGTTCCACTGCCACTGTTATTACAAAATAAAAATGAAATAATTGTAAAAAAATATATAATAGACGACAAACAGTGAAGGGCTGATTAAGTGATTTTTTGAGACATAAAAATGCCGGTAGAGCCCTTGAGACATTATTTTATATTTTTTAAATTATTTTTACGGTAATCTACATCTTATGACGCATCTTTTGAGGGGTCTTGTGTAGCGAAAATATAAAAAAAGATATTTCGGGACACCCTAA
>NW_021131499.1:0-795 GCF_004193835.3 Ostrinia furnacalis | reverse complement strand
AATGATACAAAATACTTTGAGTTTGAAGTTAATTTTGTTACAAGTTGGGATTATGGACTATGGCAGTTATCATTCATAATTCATACAACAAATTCTTAGGCACAAAAGTTTTTCGGAGCTCAAGTTGACGAATTTTGCGATTGATTCGAACCACTCAAGGTACACATAAGGTACCATTATCTCTAGGTTACTTTAATCTGTAGTATTTGAAAATGTAAGTCTCAATATTGTTCTTATCAAACGATGCCCAAAAGAATCAAATCATTTGCTGAATTTCAAAATTAAACTAATCACAGACCAGAATATTTCCGTAAGTGTAGGTAGATTTGAGCTTGAGTTTCGTTTAGAAAATTTCGGACATAAGACTCTTTTTATTTTATGAATCTCTCTAAAATGATATTAAGAACCTGAATCTCAAGCACACATCCAAGACAGTGTTAGTTGAATCTCAACATTTAGACCAAACTTATGCTTTTAAACGTCGATTCATTTTCAGATTTCAGGCATATTATTTTCAGGCTAAGTTAAATCCTAGAAAGTACGTCCATCGTTATCACCCGCGGTACTTATTACCCTTGTCGCCGAATACAAATTAAAATTAAATACCATGACCGCCATTTCCATTTTCAGCTCAATTGCCCGCAGGTTTAATTGTCGATATTCATTAGCTCGCGATTAGCGGCCATGTTGGTATTTTACGATGTATTCTAGTGTTTTTAATTATGCGCCCATTGATTGCCACTAATTCATCGATTATGAATTTTCTAGCCTACGTCTTTCCCGCGGTTTTGAATA